>NC_056737.1:1294300258-1294542758 GCF_019279795.1 Protopterus annectens
AAAGGCAGATGAGAAAAATTACAGTGACTTTAAGCAATTTGAATGAATGCAAACAGAACACACAGAGTAAAGCATAAGTACAGTTTTCTAAAAGACAATCGGTATGGATCAATAGATAAAAGTTTTTGTAAGTCATTAATAAAATCTATTATACAATGACTGGCCATTAGCATTCCAAAAAGAGCATGCTGGTTGGTCAGCCCAACCAGCTTGTCCATTGTAAATCCAGAATATACCATCAGTAAAAGTCTGGCCGCTAAAGTATCATTGAGAAGCCCGACTTTTTTTATATTATTATTTGGTAGACACACATTAGTCTGAGTGAAAGAAACACTGAAACTGAAATGCCTGTCATTTATTGACATCATTCCTCATAGAATTTTTTCCCGACAAATCACTGAGTAACAAAGTCACTAAATAATGACAGGCATTTCAGTTTCAGATTTTCTTTCCTTCAGACAATGCACGCATATTCACATTTTTTTTTTAAATAAAAGCTCGAGAGGTTCGTATGAGACCACAGAAAATACAAGAAAAATCAGGTATGTTCTTTAAACTAAAACATACCTGACTTTCCTTACATTTTCCTGTCCCTCTCATACCTCTAAACTGCCGGGAGGTTTAAAAAAAAAATAGCAATGGAGATCGTACTTTCTCCATTGCTTACTTGCTAAATCAGTGATGTACTGTGTAAGCCTGGGAATGCAAGTCCTGTACACATGCTGAGTACATCATCAAAGAGCACAAGCAGGAAACAATGTGGAAGAACACCACGGCACCATTATACAAAGACATTACTTAAGAAAAGTTAAGTCATTTTTTTCTTAAGTAATGTCATTATATAATAGCAACAGCCGACTACATGGGTGTGGTATATTGAAGATTTACCCACAGTTGGCTTTGTTCAATCACTTGGTCTTCACCCTCGTGATTAAACCACACCAGCTGTGGGTAAATCTTCAATGTACCACATTCACGTTGTTGGTTATTGTTATAATATACAACAATGGATCAAAACAAAGAAAGTGGAAGGAAAGAAAAGAGAAAGTTATTTGAAGAGCATGCTTTTCAAAAGTGAGGTTTGAGGAAATAACATCTTGGTGAAAGTGATAGTTATGTAGCAGCATGCAGGTTATTTCACTTACTCATTTTTTGGTGCTCTGCTATCCTGTTCAGGGTTGTGGGGGATCCAGAGCCTGTCTTGGTGCTTTGTGGGTACAGGGCAAAGAAACTTTCCTATATGGATCATCAGTCCATCACTGAGCATGTGCACAGACACAGATACACACACACACACACACACACACACACACACACACACACACACACACACACACACATACACACACACACCTTTAAGACATAAAAATAACTGGACCACCTGTCGAAAACTCACATAAATATCGTGTGACGTGCAGACCTTGTACAAGAAGGCACGCTAGCTAGGAACAAGCACTGTGAAGTAACAATGCTAAAAATGATGCATCATTGCCCTACCCCTTTGTAAATTCTTTTTCAGTGTTATTTTAACATAGTATAACTTGACAAATTGTATAACAGCATCTAATAAGGTTGCCACCTTTCATTGTGGCTAAAACCAGACCAAAGCCTCATCCCTTTGCACCATCCATAACCCCACACATTTTTACCCCTCTCCCGCCCACTTACCACCCATTTTGTGATGTCATCACAACCGCAGCATACAGGGAATGCTCTCTTTTTTTCCATTCCCAATGCCTTTTTTTCTGCCGATTCACTATGCTTTTCTGTTAACCAAAAAAAAAAAGGCATAGCAAATCCGCCAATTTGACAAGCTCCAATAGTCTGCCTCTTTTTTTTGAAACAGAAAACCAGAGTTTGTACAGCGTTTTCTGGAGTACTGGACAATCAGTTTGATTTCCTGTAGTCTGGAAAAAAAATGGATAGGTGGCAACCCTAGTGTCTACACAGCAATGTTTGTTTGTGTCTTTCGGCTTTTCCCGGTTAGGGGTCGCCACAGCAGAACTCCGGTCCGCTAATGATTGGCAGTTGATTTTTACGTACCGGCTTGCCAGGCCTGATGCACAACCTTCAACAAAGGTACGCCCATTCACGCATGTCTCCATGCAGAAGACGCTCTAGCTGAGAATTGAACCGGACAGCGTCTTACTGTGAGGTGACAACGCTACAGCAGCACCACCACCGCAGAGCGTCTACACAGCAATACTTTTTCAAAATTATAATCACTTGATCTGATGTCAGTCTTCATTTTATCCTTGACATATAGGTTTGGTTCCCATATCTGAACCAACTCAGCCATTACTACAGCTTGCACAGGCTAAAAAGTCTCGAGCTTCATCCTTGCCCACAGTCCCCTTGACCCATGCTTTTCCAGACAGACTCTCGAGCTAAATCTGTTTTATTAATATATTATTAATATTTTGGGTTTAAAATCTCTTGTCAGAGTTTTTCCTTATAATCATTTTTTATTTATCGTAGTACTGTGGTGTAGTTTTATTATCCTTTGACTCCATACACTTCTGTGTATTCTTACTATCATTGTTGATAGCTTCCCCCTCCTTCCCATACACTTCAGTGTAGCTGTAACTATCATTGTTGATGGTTCCCTTTTCCTCACTATTCTGCTGCTTCTGTTGTAGTGTATAGTGTAGTGTTTGTTTTCCTGTCTGTTCGGTCATTGTGGCTGACGAAACTAAATAGGGTTACCACCTGTCCCACTTTGCAAAGGACAGTCCCTCTTTGGGCAGTTGTGTCCTGACAAAAAATATTAAAAATGGCAAATGTCCTGAGATTGTAGGACATAATTATGTCCTATATTGTATGTAATAGTTGCATAAAACAGTTATTCTGTATCTAAAATACCTAAATGTTATAAGAAACAGAATAAGCAACTAAAATACTACAAGAATAAGCTATTAATTAGGGAAAAAAGTGAAGTTCTATCCTTTGTACTGACCGTGGGTATGTGTCGACCTGTAAAATCTGATGTTTGTCCCGAAAATGTCCCACGGCCATTTGAAAAGGTGGCAACCCTAAACCTAAAGGGCCTGCTGGTTTTAAAAACTGTATAAAGTGTGGCCACAAAATTCCCCTTTTGGACACTCATTTTTTGTGTGTGTATTGCTTAGTTCGTCTTCAAGAGGACTGCAGCATTTATTTATTTATTTATTTATTTATGTATGTATGTATGTAGGTATGTATTTATTTATTTATTTAACATTTAATCTGATGTTATCCATATCATTATTCCTCACTCTTGGGTCATAGGATCCGACATCGGTTCAGAGCCACCAACTTTGCAGACAGCTTCTAGGCTTGAGCTCCTTCCACTCCCATGATCCCTTATTGCCCTCTAACCCCTCAGATGTTATTTGCCTTACTCAGCATCAGACACATATTTTTCAGGCTCGAGTCTCCAGTGGGATAAGTAGCTTTATTTTTCTAGTTCTTCCCTTTTTAGTATTTAGTATTAGTGTTTAGTGTTTTTCTAGTGCATCAGATTAGTAGATGTTCTTCCTGTTCACTGTTGCAGCCATCACATTTGGGTTATTCCTGCCAGGGTAGCCCTCAGCTGGCCCAAATACCAGAGGCTTAGTATTTCTGCATCGATTGGTTTCGCTTCAGGACTGATGTCAGGTCGTCAGTAGTATAAAGTAAGGCAGCCAACGCCATTACATCAGTCTTTCTTGCTGCGGAGCCCGAAACAGTAGCAGTTCACATGAGTGCTTTTATGACGCTACCTGAGTTTCATCTTCCGAATTGAAGTTGAAGTCTTCTAAAGCTAAGTACCCCTTGGGGATCCTTTTTTCTTGCACTAACCAATGTCAGAAAAAGTTAATAATTGTCTCACCTGTGGAAAGCAAATACCACACCGAGACTGCGTCACTTGCTTAGGCCCAGACCACGACGTCCACCTCTGTCGCTTTTGTGCGTTGTTCAACGCGAGAGCTATACGTCATCGGGCTCTTATTGTAGCTAGATATTTTCTCTTACAGTCTTTGAATTCTGATATGGCTTCGGTAAGCTGTCCGACAGCAGATCTTCCAAAAAAAGTAAGGATAAAGACAGAGATAGACCGCACAGGTCCAAACCTACTGACGACACTTCCGTTAAGCTAGTCGTCAGTTCTCCGGTCCTCAGTAAGGCGCTTTCGCAGCCCCTGATGCCCGCTTCTGTGGATTCGCAGGCTACTACCGAGACCCTTTCAGAGTCCAGTATGCCGCAAAACTCTTCTTTGACTAAGAATCCTGTGGTTGTGTCTCCATTGGATGGGTCCGGAGCCGCAGAACAGGCACCGGCTTCTGAGGAAGTACTTCACACTACTGATTCTCGACACAAACCGATGACTTCTTTCGCTTCTGCCATTCTTTTGAAAGTTTCTAAGGCCCAGGGTATGAACCACACCCAAGAAACCGACGGCCCAGTCTCAGGCACCTGATTCCTTGCCTCAGTCTCAAATGCTTAAAATGGCGGAAGACCTTATCATGTTGATCAGAGGAAGCCAAGCTTCCCCTTCCAAAAGAAAAAGAGATCTGTCCCCAGTAGTTTTGTCTGAACAGGAGTCTGAGGACTCTGATGCTTCTGAATATGAAGACATGCAACCCCTCTCTGCTTATGAGGATTTTGATGCAGAGGATTTCATTCCTTTAGCCCCCCCCAAGGACATTTCCTTTGGGGAAACCCTTCATACCTTAAGGGAGCATTTCCAATGGGAATATCAGGACTACCCTCAGTCTAAAAAGAGACTCAGGGAATTCTTAGATCTTCCACAGCACAGAACCCTGGCCATTCCCCCAGTCCCGGATGTTGTGAACGATGTTTTCCTGGAATCCAGTTTGACTCCTGTCACACTCCCTCCTGCACCCAGAAAATCTGACAGGTATTACAGAGTCCCTGACTCACACAAATTTCTTTTCAAAAATTTCTCAAGGGCCTAAAGGAATTAAAGCAACCTTTGCTAAGAATCCCATCCCCTCAGATAGGGATTCCTGAGCACTAGACTGATGGGGTAAAAAAGTACACACCTATGCTATTCTACTATCAGAGCACTAAATTGCCAGTTCCATATGCTAAAATGTCAGCAACATACCATGGAACTCCTTAAACAAAAAGTGTCTTCCTTCCCTGCTTGTGCAGAATCTAAAGAATTACAAGAGTTAATGCATTCTGCAAGTCAAGTAACTAAGCACACCTTACATTGTGGTTTTGGCACCCTAGAAGCTTCTGCAGGGCAGCAGTCACCGGTTCTGTCCTTAGAAGGCATGCATGGCTAAAGGAACAGCCCTTGCCAGACCATGTTAAATCTAAATTGTTGGATGCACCCATGCACTAAGACAACTTATTTGGCACTAAGGCATGGGGAGGTCTTAAAAAAGATGGAAGAAAAAGCTAAAGCTATGCAGACAGTTAAGGATATCTTACAGGTCCAGCCACCCAAGTTCAGCAGGCATTGCCCCCTCCCCCAAGCACTGGTCCTTTCCTGCTCCCACCAGGTCAGTTCAGCCTAGACTCCGTGAAAGCAGACCCCCCCAGGTAGCAGCCACAGGGAATGCAAAGCTCAAAACAGTGGAATTCCTCCACTTCAAAAACAGGGAGTTCTAAGCCACCCCCTCATGGTAAGAACTCACAATGACTCCCTCCCCCACACCCTCCCTCTGCCCAACATCACTTACCCCTAGAGGAAAACTCTCCTTTCACACAAGCACCTGGGCCACCATCACCAGCGACTGCTGGGTCCTCAACATAGTGTCCCAGGGATAGGGATACAAAATTTCTTTCCACACTCTTCCAACCCCAAAAGGATTCCCAGCTCTACCTCCAAACCAGTGGGCAAAGGTGCAAAAGCAAGTCCTTTCCCTGCTGTCTGTGAGGGCAGTAAAGCACATTCCTGCAGAACAGAAAGGCAAAGGTTTCTACTCCAGACTTTTTCTGGTACCCAGAAAAGAGGACACCTGGCACCCCATCCTTGATCTTTTCATTCCAAACACCTTCCTGGTGATACCAAAATTCAAAATGCTCACCCTCCAGCAACTGCTACCCATGCTCTCCAAGGATGCTTAGCTGGCCACCCTAGGCCTAAAAGAGGCCTACCTCCACATTCCTATCAGGGAATCACGCAAGAAATACCTACGTTTCAGGGCAGGATCTCTGCACTTTCAGTTCTCTGCACTTCCCTTTGGCTTATCTACTGCTCCCAAAGTTTTCACAAAATGTTTGGCTCCAGCCATTGCCTTTTGCAGACAAAGGAATATCCAAATTTACCCATGCTTAGACGACTGCCTAATTCAGGCAGACTGTCAGGAAAAGCTGCTCAAGCACCTGGCCTTTGTAAAGTCTCTACTGACTCCCTTAGGGTACAATATCAACGAAAATAAATCTAAACTAGTACCTACCCAAAGGATTATATTCCTGGGAGCAAGCTTGGACACAGCATCCTAGATGGCATTCCTTACACCAAAAAAGCAAACTTACCTGACAGCCTACCTCTCTCAACTAGCCACAAGACTCCAGTTATCTGCAAGGAAAGTCCTGCAAGCTCTGGGGTTCATGGCATCTTGCTTTTTACTCATTCCATATGCCAGGCTGCATATGAGGAAACTTCAGTGGTACCTAAAAAGCCTTTTGTGTCAACACTCTCAAGACCTGGAAACTCTTATTCCCATGATACCTTGCCTCAGGAAAGATTTTCTTTGGTGGGCAGCAGTATGCTTCCACAACGTGAGACTACTTTTCTCACCACCCCCCACCACCCAGACTTTTCATCACAGATGCATCAGACTCTGCCTGGTGTGCACACCTGGATGGCAGGTGCATACAGGGCCAGTGGAGCTCACAGCAAATCCATCTGCACATCAACCAAAAAGAGATGTTAGCTGTCCAGCATGCATTGACAGCTTTCAGGCCCCTTCTCTCCCCCAGGGACTCTCCTGATCAAAACAGACAACACCACTGTGATGTGGTATATCAACAAGCAGGGAGGGACTCACTCCTACCCTCTATGCAGGCTGGCCATGACCCTTTGGCACACAGCCTCTGACATGCAACTCCACCTGTTAGCACAATTCCTGCCAGGTTCTCTAAACTCTCTGGCAGACCACTTAAGCAGAAATCTGCTGGACCCACATGAGTGGCAGCTAGACAAAAGAACCTTCACCCTAATAACTCAGAAATAGCCACCCCGAAGGTTGACCTCTTTGCCTCCCACACCAACCATCAGCTCAGCAAGTTCTGCACCAGGGAGCATCACTGCATGGCTTGGAAAGTGGATGCCCTGTCCTTCCCCTGGGTCAATCTATCTGTCTCCTCCTTTCCTCCACTACCTCTCATCCCCAGGGTACTGCTCAAAATAAGGGAGGAAAAACCAAGGACAATTATTATTGCTCCAGACTGGCCTCACCAGCACTGGTACCCACTGCTGCACAGCCTGACCCCTTTGCCACCATGGTATCTCACTCAAACCCCAACCCTCCTGACCCAGAGGGAAGGAGAATTCATGCATCCCCAATTGCAGACCCTCAGTTTGGCAGCCTGGCTTATTCCCTAACCACTGATCAATCTGCCAAACTCAGTAAACAGGTTCTAGATGTTATACGTGAGGCCAGACGCCCTAGCACTAGAAAGTCTTATGCTGACAAATAGAAAAGGTTCTGCACCTGGATTCAGGCTAAGGGAGCCAGTACAGCACAACCCTCCCTCCCTCTCATCCTGGATTACTTAGCTGACCTGCTACACAGTGGTCTCTCCTTTTCCTTTCTTAAAATTCATGCCTGTGCTATCTCTGCTCATTTCCCCACTGAGCAGTCCCTTTTCCTCACACCCTCTACCCCAGTTTGAGACCTTAACTTTGTGTTGGAAAAGCTCACCCTGCCCCCCTTCGAACCAGTATCTTCACCAGAGTTAAAATTTCTCTCCTGGAACACCATTTTTCTTCTGGCCATCACTTCAGCCAGAGGGGTCTCCCAACTACAAGTACTCATGGCTGTGGAGACCTTCATCATCTTCCATGCTGACAGGGTTTCCCTCAGGACTAACCCATCCTTCATGCCCAAAGTGGTGTCCAGTGTTTCTCTTAACCAATCCACTCATTTGCCCACCTTTTTCCCTAACCCACAGAATAAGGGGTAAAGGAAGGATCCTGCACTCTCTAGATGTGCACAGACAGCTCAGATTCTATCTAGACAGGACTAAATCATTCAGAAAGTCTGATCAATTGCTGGTTAACTTTGCTGCAGGGGCAGAGGGCAAAGCCATCTCCAAGCAAACAATTTCCAAATGGATAGCACACTGCATCCATTTCTGTTACAAGCAACACGGAAAGCTTCCCGCTAAGGAGGTCAGGACTCCCTCCACTAGAGCAGCTTCCACCTCAGCAGCTTTCCTCGGAGGAATCCCCACCAGGGACATCCTGGAGGCTGCCACCTGGACATCTGTTCACTTTCACCAAACATTACCACCTGCCTATCTTCTCCAAATCCAGGCCAGGCTTTGGCACTGCAGTCTTGCAGGGCATCCTAGCCAGCCCCTTGTCTCTTTGACTGTCTCCAGCCTTTTCCTCAGCTTTGGGAATCAACCGAAATGTGACAACTGCAACAGTGAAACACGAAGAACATAGTACAGTTGTGTACACTTACCATAAATGTAGATGTTCGAGTGTATTCACTGTTGCAGTCCTGGTTTCCCTCCCTCCATCCCCCTTTTCATTCTCTCTCTCTCCTTACAAAGGACTTTTTGGTATTTACTTTCTACTAGTGGGGTTCTTCCACCATAACCTGGCTCCCACTTGGGGGCTCCTGGCACAGCAAAAAAAACTGATGCAATGGCGTTGGCTGCCTTACTTTATACTACTGACGACCTGACGTCAGTCCTGAGCAACAGCAACTGACATAGAAATACTAAGCCTCTGGTATTCGGGCCGGCAAAGGGCTACACTGACAGGGATAACCCAAATATGATGACTGCAACAGTGAATACCCTCAGACAGCTACATTTATGGTAAGTGTACACAAATGTACTTTTTTAGTCCTCCCCTTGCATTTTTGTTGTGGCCATTTTTCCTTGTAGTTTTCTATTTTATAGCCTATAATCTTATAGTTATAGTGTGACCAGTTGTTCTTCCTGGTTTGACCTTAACTTTTTCCTTTCCGGTTGCCCCTTAGGCTTTAGCGTTTTGCTCCAGCATGTCTGACAAGCCTGTTGGGTTCAAAAGGCGCTCTTCATGTGGTTGGAAGATGCTCATGTCCGATTCGCACGAGGCGTGCCCAAATTGTTTGGGTGCAAATGACCTGGAAGTTGAATGCGACATTTGAGCTGCATTCTACCCCAGGGCTCTGGTCGAGTGCTGAAACAAACTTCTTGAAAGGTTTGGCTCGTAGGGGTTGTTGGCCCAGTCCCCAGCCAAACCTAGACCCTCCGATCATAATAGGAAGGCCAGGTCTCTCCCCGGGTCTTCTCCTTTGTCTAAAAAGGTAAGGCTGTCAGATCCCAGTTCCTCTGATCCAACCCTAGCCTCAGCCCAGTCGGATCCAATGTCCTAGGATCCTAGGCCCCATGATTCCCACTCCAGATCCAGGGCTTCTGCTCAGAGGCCATAGGATCCGTTGTCGCAAAAATCTACTCCTGGATCCAAGACCTCTGGATCAAGGCCTTCAGATCCAGCCAGATCCGGGCCAGCCATGGATCCAGCTTCCTCAAATCTGAGTCATGTGGGATCCAACTGTTCGGATCTTTATTTGCCTTTGGATCTGAGGCGGTCGGATCCGGGATCAGTGTCAGATCCCACAGTTATTATAGAGGACGTCCCATCGGGTTCTGGCTTGGGGCAGTCCCCTTCTGCTTCCAAGCACAGCAGTCGATCTTCAGATAGGCAAGGGAGGTCCTTGGGCTCCAGACATCCATCCCCAGCTAGGTCCTCCACCTTGTCTAGATCCACCAGGAGCCTGCTCTTGACCGATATGGACAAGATGATGAGGTTCTTTCTCAAGGCTCAGATTGAGTTGAGGCTTCTTGCGTCCCCTGCCCATCTGGCCAGGGATCCATCTCCTACCCCTTCACTGGCTTCTCCTCATCTGACTCAGTTGGTTTTAGACTTTCAGGCCCTCGGTCGCATAGGGGAGGAGAGGGAGTTTTCTAGAGGCCAGTCTGTCTCTACCCTGTCGGAGTCCCTGACTGCCTCTGCTCGGCCTCCCCCTGGGCAGTTGGAGTCCTGGTCCTGACCTGTCACCCTGGAGTCCTTGGGTGGGGGGTGCGGACCTATTTTTATGCAACTGGTCCCTTCCCCTTGGTGCTTTGGCCCTTGACAGCTTGGGGCTGGTACTGTCCAGAGGCCAGTAGGTGCCATGTTGCTCTAGTCCCTGTTTTCAGGTGGGCTTGCCCGCCGGGGGTGCGGATGTGACATCATCCAGCCCTTTAGCCTTCTGGGTTGCAGAGAGGACCTTCTTCTCCATGAGAGTTTCCTCCTCGGCTTCCCAGGGACCATCCCAGCCCTGCATAGTGGACTCTCTTCTCATCCTGTTTCTGGTCAGCCCTCTCAAACTAGCCTTCAGGTGGGTGTCACCCTCCTTGGGGTCCCACTCTCTTCCTAATCCTCCCCTGAGCCCCCCCCGGAGGAGGTGCCTCGGAAGAGGTTGTGCAAGAGGAGACACCTAGACTCCCCTATGGAGTCTTTCATGGAGGGTATGGACCTCCATGAAGGGGATGGGTCCCCCAGGTCTCTGCCTGAAGATGTCTCCTTTGGGGACATCTTAGAGATTCACAAGTTTAAGGCAGATGGTCTTCCCTACCCCCATCCTCCGAGGAGTCTGTGTTCTGAAGGCTTTCAGGATGGGACCATCTACATCCTGGATTTCCCCCCTGCGGACAAACTTATTGACCTTATCACCAGCAGGGAGTGGAAGGAGCCGGATACTGTGGTGCCTGTTCCTAAGCATGCCGATAAATTTCTCAGCCCTACTTCCAGCAGACAGTTCTGGTCTAATGGTGTGCCAGTCGATGCTATTGTGGTAGCTGCCTCCACTAAGAAAGAGCTGATGGAGCATAGTACATCTGTTCATCTCCCTAACAGAGAGTCCCAGATGATTGACAGACATGGAAAGTGGGTCTTTGCCTCAGCTACCGTAGGGCTGCGAACACTTAACTGCTTAGCACATTTCACCCAACTCCCGAGGGACATGGTCAAGGAGCTTACCATGTCCCTTTCTTCATTACTGCCTGCCGGGGAGCTAAGTAAGGTGTCCCCAGAGCTATCTACACTTACTTCCTTAGCTAATTTTTTGAGGCTGATTGCCAGTGCTGCAGAAGGTGCCTCTTGAGTGGCCGGTACAGGCATCGCTATTCAGTGTCATGCCTGGCCATGCCTTTGCAGATTTGCGGAGTCCTTTAAGGCATCCTTCACCATGCCCCCTTTGATGGATCTACCCACTTTGGCCCTTTGGTCAAAGAAACACTCACTCGCAGGGAGCATGAAGGCAAGACCTTATCAGCTGTGGGAATCAAATTTTCTACCCCTCGGCGCTCCTTCTCCAAGATAGAGCGAGGGGCTGGAAAAATGTGGTTTTGCAAGTCACAGTCTGTCTTTCAAGATGCTCAGGATGAACCCTCTTCTAGAGGTCGGGGGAGAGGGTTCAAAGGCAGATGCCGTCCCCGAGGCAGGGAGGGGGGCCACAAAACAGGGCTTCAGGGAACCTTTCTCTGAGAACCCCCCCTCCCCCAGCTCTCTTGAGGCGCTGCCAGACTGTTGGCCCTGGAGGCAGTCAGAGGTCATTTGTATCTGCACCCTTTGGCCTGGGAAAACATTACATAAAATCACTGGGTGCTAAACATTATTTCCAGAGGCTATTCTGTTCCGTTTTCACAGTCTACTCCTCCAACCAGGAGATACCTCCCTAATGCACAACCCCATCAGAGGGAGTTAGCTCAAAAAGAAGTGATCAAACTTCTTCAGAAGACAGCCATCAAAGAGGTCTCCCCAGGACAATGAGGATCCAGAACTTACTCTCACTTCTTTTTGGTGCCGAAGAAGGCAGGCAACCTGCGTCCAATTTTGGACCTCAGTGTGCTAAATCTCTCCATCAAGAACTCCAAGTTCCAGATAGTCATTGCCCATTGGATGTGCTCTGTGGATCTCCAGGACACATACTATCCTATAAAAATAGACAGGACCTCCAGGAGACAGCTCTGCTTTCACACAGGAGCCAATCATTATCGGTTCAGGACCCAGCCCTTTGGTCTCACTACAGCCCCCTGGGTGCTCACCAAATGCATGGCAGTGGTCACAGCTCACCTGAGACTGCAAGGATTCCAGGTGTTTCCTTATCTTGATTGGCTCCTCACAGCTCTGATGAAGCATTGGTTGGCTGAAGCCCCTCAGTATGTGCTTCATCTGTTCGATCAGTTAGGGATCACAGTGAATTTCCCCAAATCGAATCTGATTTCATCCCAGAATTTAGAGTTCATCAGGATTCAGCTGGACACAGTGTCAGAGATTGCAGCACTCCCTCTCCGCAGTGTACATCTCATCAGATCTCATGTTCAATGACTTCTAGATCTGACTCGTCCCTAGTTCCAACATATTATCAGGGCTGTAGGGTCCTTGATGACAGCAATCTATCTAGCGTCATTAGCCAGGTTCTATATGAGGGTTCTCAAGTGGACTCTAGCGGTCCAGTGGTCTTCCCTGTCTCATCCGATGATCGCCTCCGTCTGTCTCACTCCAGTGTGCAGGAGTCATCTCCTTTGGTGGGTTCAGTCTCCCGACCTCCTAGCAGGCAGACCGTTCTCTCTTCCTCCCCCAGTGCCACCTTGACCTCAGATGCTTCCCTGTTGTGGTGGGGGGGGTATTACCAGGGGAAAGACGGTCCAAGGCACGCAGTCCTCCATGGAGACCAAACATAAACATACTGGAGATGAGAGCAGTCCTCCTCATGTTACAAGCTTTTCAGAACTGCCGCCCTCCTCATCACCCCCTTTTGGCCTCATCAGGTGTGTTTCCCCTCCTATGGTCTCATTTGATGTACCCCCCTTGGGTACTAGATCTCCTTCAGAATCTGATCTCCAGTCCCTCCCAGCTTCCGACCCCTAACCTTCGGACTATTCATCTGACGGCATGGTTTGTCCACTTCCCGTAATCGTAAATCAGTCCCGGCTTGCTTCTCCCGTCAAGAACATTATTCTGGCCTCTCAGAAGTCATCCACCTGGAAGGTATATGCCAGTAAGTGGAAAAGGTTTTCTTTTTGGGCCAATCAGCAAAATCTGGACCCTTTCTCTGCTTCCATCCCAGCCATCTTACTGTTCTTGTCTTCACTTTTTCAAGAAGGAGATAGCTTCTCTACTGTCAAAGTGCAATTAGCGGCTATCTCCAACTTTTCCAAGAGGCACCTAGCTTTTCCTCTTGCCTTTGTAAAGCATTTTTGAAGGGTGTTTTTCTGCTTCCCCTCCTTGAGACCTTTCCTTTCTGCTGCAGTCTCTAACACAGAGTCCCTTTGAGCCATTGGCTACATATGATACGAAATTCTTGTCATGGAAGACCGCCTTTCTGGTAACCATAACTACAGCAAGAAGAGTTTGAGTTGCAGGCTCTTTCTATCAAACTGCCTTACATGGTGTTTCATAAAGACAGAGTGGCTCTGCGAACTAATCCTTCCTTCATACCGAAGATAGCCACAGAAGCAAATCTGAATCAGTCAGTTAATTTGCTGGTTTTCTTCCCTAACTTTTCTAATAAAGGAGAATGTCTGTTGCACATGCTTCATGTTCATAGACTGTTATGGTTCTACTTGAATAGAACAAAAGGTTTCTGAAGATCTGACCAGCTGTTCATGGCATTCTCTCTTAACAGAAGGGGTCATCTGGTCTCCCAAGTTACTATTTCTCGTTGGATTTCAGTGTGCATTTCCTTTCCCTATTCTTCTAAAGGATTGTCCTTACCAGGTCCAGTCAGAGTTCATTCCACAAAATAAATGGCTACGTCAGCTGTCTGTCTGGCCCAACATTCCGTAGATGAAATTTGTGCGGCAGCCACCTGGTCTTCTACTCACACTTTTTTCAGTCATTATAAGCTTGACATTGTCCCCAGGAACGGGGCTTCCTTTGGCTCCACCGTTCTTCGGCATGTCCTTCCATGATGCCACCTAGGATTTAGGGTAGCTGGGGACTCTGACCCAAGAGTGAGGAATAGTGACATGGATAACATCAGATAAAAAGTTATGTACTTACCATAACATGGCATCTGTGTTATCTGTGTCATTATTCATCACTATCCCTACTTCCTTCCGCCATCCTGCAGGACCTAAAGAAAGCAGAGATGTCCTGTCTGGTGGTCAAGGTCTTCCTTAGCTGCTTTCTGACTTCAGGGCAAACTCAATCTGAAGGGTTAGAGGGCTGTGAGGGATCATGGTAGTGGGAGGAGCTCGAGCCTATAAGCTGTCTGCAAAGTTGCCGGCTTGGATCTGATGTTGGATCCTACGACGTAAGAGTGATGAGTAGTGACATAGTATAGCACAGATGCCAAGTTATGATAAGTATATAACTTCTTTCTTTTTACTGGGATAGTCCGACTGGGTTAAAAAAAAAAAAAAAAAAACATTTTCAGTGGAGGTCCAGGGAGAAAAGCTCCATAAATAGAAATACATAGCAGTACAGAAATATTACATTGTTGCATATGTACAATACAATATGCATCATTAGTAAAAGGCACAAAAAAGTGAACGATTAACCTAGTTATGATACTCAAACATGACTTGCTGATAATTTGATGACTCATATTACAGAGAGATTTATACTAGAGAAGTTTTTTTTTAACTGCACTAGCCAGGAGTAGTACATGTACAAAGCCAAGAATCAGCAAGGAAGTTTTTGAGCAGGTGTTTGAACTCATTACAATTAGCAGTAGTTCTGATGTTTAATGGAAGTGAGTTCCAATGTTTTGCTGCGCAGGTCTCCAGCAGTATTTAAGTTGGTAACCTGTAGTAAGCATGCATTAGTTGAACGAAGGAACAGCTGGTTGACTAGATTTGGAGAATGTTTTGTATTGTGGGTGTTTTGTCAGCCTGATATAATATATTGTGAGCCATGGTTAGCTGACTGCACAAAAGAAGTTGTGGGAGTTCTATCCAAGACAATTTTTTTCAGTATGTCACAGTGGTGTATATGATCTGGGGAGTCGAGAGCAAATTTGGCGATTTTATTGTAACATTGCTGTAGCTTCTTCAGATCTGTTTTTTGAGATTAATAAGGATTGGAGAAGCATATAGGAAAGTTGATAAAAGATGAGTTCTGGCGATAGCTGTCCTAGAGGTGTTGGTTAGAAATGTTTTGTTCCTGTACAAAGTACCCAATTTTTGTGAGCTTTCTTAATAGTTTGTGAGACATGAAGGTCAAATTTTAAGGTTGTTGTCAAGGGCTACAGCAATGTTACAATTACTGATTGAAGGCTTATAGTGCATGCATATCTGAACTGCTTCTTACTGAAGTTGGTGCGCCTTGTTTGCTGTGGTATAGACTGGATACTAGCTTTGTTTGTGTAACTTGAGCACTAATCCAGGCATTCTCTAAAGTATTCAATTGTATTTATTACTGCTTGGTAGTAACTTGATTAAAGTTTAGCTGTCATTCTAAGTCTTTTGGATTAAGCACTTGGGCTTCAGACCAGTTGTTTTACATTAGGAAGGTTTGTGGCATGCACTGTGGTGGCAGGACAGGTAGCTTTCATCCTTCTAAGTTGGGAACTGCTGATTGAGAGCCCAGTGTCTGTTATTCTTAAAGTGTATTAGTTCTGGTTTAGGCACTTGGGCTTCAGGCCAGTTATTTTACATTAAGAAGGTTTGTGGTCTGCACTCTTGTGGGAGAAGAGGCTGGACTCTGCCCTTCTGAGCTGGGAATTTCTGGTTAAAGGTTTATAGTGCCTGAATATTTGAACTGTATCTTACTGAAATTGGTACACCTTGTTTGCTGTAGCATAGACTAGATCCAGGCCTGCTGAATATAGCTTTGTTTATATGCTTGTTGTTTGTTTGCTTGTTATTTCCCTGGAACGCTAATTCCACCTAATACGCGGCTTCTCAGCGCTTCTGTGGCTCACTAGTGATATCTGCATTGCTTACTGTACTTATTTCCTTGTTTCACTTGAAAGAAAGTTACTGATGTCCTTCATGGATGCATCTGCAGTCATAACAAATGGGTTGTCCTGTCGTCAGGCAGCCCCTCGGTCGGCCGGATTCCAAAGTCTGGGTCCGGCTTCGGCTGATGTCGCGCTTCACCCGACGTCATCTCTGCTGGTCTTCGGGTATAAAGGCATCAGCCGACGCCATTTTCCTCAGTCTTTCTTGCCGCGTGGCGCCCGAAGCAGAAGCTGTTCGCAAGTGCCGGTCGGTCAGATCCAGAGATTACTACTACCGAATACTACTTCGAAGACTTCTAAAAAGCTAAGTACCCCGTTGGGGACTCTTTCTTGCCTCAGCCGATGTCAGAAAAAGTCAATAACTGTTTAACTTGTGGGAAACAAATACCTCATAAAGATTTCCACTGTTACTGTTTGCCTTGCTTAGGCCCAGACCACGACGTAGCAGCCTGTTCGGCCTGTGCTTCCTTCAACCGACGAACGCTTAGGCGCCGGTCGGAGTTTGCTGAACAGTTTTTCGGCTCAGATTTTGCGTACATTATGCCGTCGGATCCTCCGACTACCCAAATTGTTAAAAAACGCAAAGAAAAAGACCGACACTCGCGGTCCGCGGTTTCGGCGAAACCACGGTTAAGCAAGTCATGAGTGTCTCGGTTTCGGACGAAACCGAGAAAACTGGTCAATCTTCAGCCGAATCCATGACTACTACTGAGGCTCCTGCTACCTTATCTGAATCAGCCTCAGAAACTTTGCCTACAACTGTGGTTCCTACTGATCTATCAGACACCATCCCCTTGGATATCTCTACCCCAGCACGTGGTGCTGCTAGGCCTCCTGCAGCCATGTCTATTAAGGCCTTTGCCAGGGCTAAAGCAGCCAAATCAGCTAAATCAGTGCCTGTTAAACCACCCTCACTCAGGCCCACTTCTAGTTCACAAATGCTTACTCTGGCAGAAGATTTAATATCCTTAATTAGGGGATCCCAATCTCACCCAGACAGGGCCTCTCAACCCCCAGAAAAGAGACCTAGAGCAGAGCCCCCCGAGCCTGTGTCCTCTGATGATTCTGCGGATGACTCAGACATTACAGACCAGCCAGAGGCTCCTTTTTCCAATTTTGAAGATTCAGATCCTGAAGAATCCATTCCAACTGCCTCTCCACCAGAGGAATTCTCCTTTGGGGAAACCTTACATGCCATGAGAGAACAATTCCAATGGCAGGGACAAGATTTCTCAGATTCAAGAAAAAGGCTTAGGACTTTTCTGCATTTACCACAACATAGGCCCTTAGCTATACCTCCTGTCCTATCTGTTGTGGACGATGCATTTAATGATGTCTGCACTGCACCCGATTCTTTACCTCCAGCCCCTGCCAAACCAGATAGATTTTACAGGGTGCCAGACACTCACCACCACCTATACAAGGCCCCTCTTGCAGACCCCAAAACTATATCACAGGGGCCTAAGGCAGTAGCCTCAACCACAGCAAAAAACCCTATTCCCTCTGAAAGGGAATCCAGGTCCTTAGAGATGGGGAAAAAGTCTACACCTCTGCTACTCTCTCAGCTAGAGCTTTAAACTGTCAGTTTCACATGATCCAATACCAAGAGTTTATGCTTGATCAGTTAATTAAAAAGCTGTCCTCTGATGAATCTTTAGATAAGAAATATGTATTAGAAATGGTGAATAACATCCAACAGGTTAGTAACCATTCTTTAAAATGTGGCTATGATGCACTGGAGGCTTAATTTAGATCAGCCATGACTGGCACAGTGATAAGAAGGCATGCATGGTTGAAAGAACAGGTCTTGCCGGATCATGTTAAAGCTAAGCTATTGGATGCTCCTATGGATAAGGCCAGTCTATTTGGGAACCTGCCCAGCAGGTAATGAAGAAAATGGAAGAGAAGGCAAAATCTGTACAAACAGTTAAAGATTTCCTACAGGTTCAGCCCCCAAGGTTTAGCAGGAACTGGCCTGCCAAAAATTGGTCCTTTCCTGACTCCACAAGATCCCAAAGGGGCAGGAACAGAAGCTCTAGGGGCAGAAATCAATCCAGAGGAGGTGCCTACAGAGGACGACAGTGGCAAGGTAATAACCGAGGCACAGACACAACCACTGCCACTGCAACAGGACAATCTCAGTGACTTGGCTCTGACTCCGCCTACCAGGGAGCAAATAGCAGCACCATTAGGCGGAAAGTTAGCCTTATTCTCAAAAAAAAATTGGCACTATATTACAAAAGACAAGTGGATTTTGCAAACCATAGACCAAGGCTACCGGTTCCACTTCCACACTTTACCAGTAAAAAGAGGAATGCCAAACCTGCCCCCAAATCAAAAAATGGAAGCCCTGCACCAGATAGCGGAATTAATAAAGATGAGAGCTGTGGAAAGGGTGCCTATAACAGAACAGGGCAAAGGATTCTACTCCAGACTATTCCTAGTACCAAGAAAAGAAAAAAACTGGAGACCTATTCTCGACCTGTCCATCTTAAATATGTACATCATTGTCCCAAAATTCAAAATGCTGACCCTACAGCAACTTCTTCCCATGCTGGGCAAGGAATGTTGGCTGGTAACTCTAGATCTCAAGGAGGCATACCTGCACGTCCCCATTCGACCAAATTGCAGAAGATACCTCAGATTTCTTGCAGGATCAGAGCATTATCAATTCTCAGCATTGCCCTTTGGCTTATCTACTGCACCCAGAGTATTCACAAAATGCCTGGCATCAGTAATCGCTCACTGCAGAGTACAGGGAATTCAAATTTATCCATACCTGGACGACTGCCTGTTACAAGCGGACAACAAAAGCAAGCTGACAACAGATTTACAAAGGGTCATTTACTTGCTAAAAGCCCTGGGATACACAGTCAATTTTCAAAAGTCAAGGCTGGTACCATCCCAGACAAGAACTTTCTTGGGCGCGGAATTGGACACAGTCAAACAGATGGCATTCCTAACTGCAGAAAAACAAAAAGAACTCCCTCTTTACTTCTTAGCATTAACAAAGCAGAACAAACTAACAGCAAGAAAAGTTCTGCAGGCCTTGGGCTTCATGGCATCATGCATAATCTTGGTCCCACATGCCAGACTGCATATGAGAAAGTTACAGTGGTACCTAAAGAATTTATGGTCTCAACACAGGCACAGCTTAGAAACAGAAATACCACTAATCCCATGCTTAAAACAGGAGTTCCTATGGTGGGCTCGGGCATGCCAGTCAAACCCAGGCTTGCCCTTCCACAACTTTCGAGCAAACCAAACCATCACAACAGATGCCTCAGACCTAGGATGGGGGACACACATGCTGGACAAATGCGTGCAAGGACTGTGGACTCAGGACAAGCTACACCTGCACATAAACCAAAAAGAAATGCTGGCAGTAAAACTAGCAATCCAAAAGTTCAGACCATTCCTCAAAGATGGCCATTTGATGATATGGACACACAACATCACAGTCATGTGGCACATCAACAAACAGGAGGCACTCATTCTTACCCCTATGCAGAATGACTTTGGACCTTTGGAATCTGGCTCTCAGCTACAACATCCAGTTACAGGCAATATTTGTACCGGGAAAAGAGAACACCCTAGCAGACATTTTAAGCAGAACCACCTCGGATGCTCACGAATGGATGCTACACCCGGACATCTTCAAGGCCATCACAAAGAAATGGGGAATTCCACAGATAGATCTATTCGCTTCCCCACAAAATCACCAGCTCAAAAAATTCTGCACAAGGACATTCCACCCACTTGCATGGAAGGTGGACTCTCTATCCTTCAGCTGGAAAGGCCTGACAGCATATGCATTCCCACCTCTTCCCTTGATGCACAAGGTACTACTGAAAATCAAAGAGGAACGTCCAAGGATAATTCTGATAGCTCCGAACTGGCCAAGACAACACTGGTACCCATTGCTGAGGAGCATGTCTCGGGAGAAAATGTGGTCAATACCCTGATGCCTCTGATGTTAACTCAGAACAACTACAACATCATACATCCAAGCCTAAAAACCTTGCAACTGACTGCCTGGAACATCACATAGCAGTAACTAACCCAGACCTTTCACAAAGGGTTAAAGACATTATCCTTGAAACCCGCAGACCTTCAACAAGAAGGAACTATGCAGGAAAATGGAAAAGGTTCGTCATTTGGAGTACTGAAAGAGGAAAAGATGTGTCGAACATAGATATTGCTAACATTCTGGAGTACTTGGCAGAGATTCTACATACAGGCCTGTCCTATTCCTCCATCAAGATACATGCATCAGCTATTTCAGCAGAATACAGCTTTGATCCTCCTGTCTTTTCACATCCTCTACTCAGACAGTTTCTCAGAGGGATCAAGAATGTAAAACCTCCTAGGAAACCACCATTACCAGCATGGGACTTGAATTTTGTACTAGAAAAGTTGACACTCCCTCCGTTTGAACCAGCAGCAACAGCAGATCTACAACACCTGTCTTGGAAAATGGCTTTCCTACTGGCTATTACCTCAGCAAGGAGGGTTTCGGAACTACAGGCCTTAATGGCAGTGCAACCCTTCCTAATCTTCCATCAAGATAGGGTGTCCATGAGAACTAATCCTACATTTATGCCTAAGGTGGTATCCAGAGTGTCTTTAAACCAGGCAATCCACCTACCTACCTTCTTTCCCAATCCACAAAACAGAGGTGAAAGAATAATGCATACCTTGGATGTACATAGACAGTTACGCTACTACCTGGACAGAACCAAAGGTAACAGAAAAACTGACCAGCTCTTTGTAGCCTATGCAACAGGAAGGGAAGGAAAAGCAATTTCCAAACAGACAATCTCCAAATGGATAGGAAATTGCATAAGATTCTGTTACTCCTACCATGGGAAACCAATTCCACAGAACATAAGACCTCATTCTACAAGGGCCACAGCCACTACCACAGCTTTCTTAAGAGGAGTGGCAACCAAGGACATTATTGAGGCGGCTACTTGGACCTCCATGCATACATTTGCCAAGCATTACAATTTACCTCTATATTTTAGATCCCGAGCAGGGTTTGCCACTGCTGTACTGCAAGGGATCCTGACTACACCATAATTATTATTCCTCCTCCCCTAGTTTGGTTATGGTATTCTACCCATTTGTTATGACTGCAGATGCATCCATGAAGGACATAGTACAGTTTTGTACCTACCATAAATGTAGATGTCCGAACTGGATAGCATCTGCAGTCAGGATTACCCTCCCTCCTTCCCCTCTGCGGTACTCCTAGGGTATTTACCCTCCTAATAGCTAGCTGGGGGGGGGGAGTCTCTTATGGTGTATTTGTTTGTATATATGTACATACATGTTTATTTTTTGTGTTTGCCTTCTACTATTTTGGAAACATTGGCATTTATCCAAAATTTAGCTTTCCAAGAGGGCAATTGGCATCTGGGGCAAGAAACACTGAGGAAAATGGCGTCGGCTGATGCCTTTATACCCGAAGACCAGCAGAGATGACATCGGGTGAAGCGCGACATCAGCTGAAGCCGGACCCCGACTTTGGAATCCGGCCGACCGAGGGGCTGCCTGACGACAGGACAACCCATTTGTTATGACTGCAGATGCTATACAGTTCGGACATCTACATTTATGGTAGGTACAAAACTGAATTTTATGGTAAGTACATAACTTTGCATTTAAGTTACCTGTAACACATTGCACTTAAGTTACCTGGCACTTGCTCACTAAAGCAATTATATAAGTCAGCACTAAAAATTAAAAGCACTACACCATCACTCCCCACTGGCCCTGGTTTTCAATTATTAAGGAATTCCCAATATTATTCTAGCATGTTCAAAGGTCAGTTGTCAATCTCCTCTCTGGTCCAGCTGGTGAATCTGGGAATCTTGAGGCAATGTTACAACTGCCTCATGTACACAGACAACCCTCTCCTCCTCCCAACAAATTCCAACACATGTGAGAGATGCAACCATATAGCCAAACTGGAGGCTAAGCTCTCTCAACTCAGTACTGGCATAACCAGTCAGGAGGAGAAGGAAACCATACTCACTACAATTCCAGTCTCACATAGACCTACCACGACAGCAAACCAAACACATAATCACACAAAACATACTGGAGGCTCTAAATAAAGATCTGCCGAAGCAGCAGAGACCTCCAAAGCAGACACCCAAGCAGCCGCTACCCAAAACAAAACATGTGCAACACATATCTCACAAAGCCAGTGTGCCAAACAGTCACAGCCCTTAAGACTAAACAACACACCTGATACACTTGTAATAGGTGACTCTATCGTCAGGCACACTGACGTCCCGCTCACCAGGCTGAACAAGGAGAGGGTCACGGTGAGCAGCCTGTCGGGCGCTAGGATCCGCCACATAACACAAGCACTCAGGTCACTCCAAGGCAAGTACAAATATGACTCAGTCATTGTCCATGCTGGTGTGAATGACCTGAGACGCACCTCCCTGGACTACATGAAAAGAGACATAAAGGAGCTCTCTGAGCATGTAGCCCAGGCCGGTATGACCCTGACCTTGAGTAGCATCTTACCCTCACCAAGAATGATGCCACAATATGAAGACAAGATGATCAATTTCAACAATTGGCTTAAGTACTGGTGTCATTCAAAGGGGATCCAATGCCTGTCAGCTTGGGATGATATGCTCGACAAGCCACAATGCTTCGCTAGGGACGGCTTGCACCTGTCACCCTGGGCTTTGGATATTGGCAAAGGCTCTTGCTACCCCATAGTGCCTTTTTAGGCAAGGCTCAAAAGACAAACCCACCTCCATAGGTATCACAAGGGATAAGAAACTAAGAGTAATGCTACTCAACGCCAGAAGTCTAAACCTCAAGATGCACGACTCGAAACTCTCCTTAGCATGGAGAACATCGATATCTGTGCAGTAACAGAAACCTGGTTCAGGGCTCCCGAGAGCACCCCAGCACTACCAGGTTATACCTCATACCATGCTTTTCGCCCCAAAACTTGGACCGAACCACAAAAGGAGGGAGTATCGATATTCATCAAAGATACCCACACCTCCAGGTTGGTGGCAAAGCACGAAGCATCAGAGACTATCCATGTGCAACTAACAGTGGGTAAAACTGCCTTCCAGTTTATAGCCTGCTACAGACCACCCTCCCAAAACCAGGAACCCCACTCGGCCTTCCTGAGAACACTGGAAAATATGAAGGTCTCTCCAAACACCATTATATTGGGCGACTTCAACTACCCAAACATAGACTGGGAGCATTACTCTAGCTCCAACACCCTAGCCCAAAGGTTCCTAGAATTTATAAACTCAAATGCTATGGAACAACTTGTTACCACTCCCACAAGAGGGGAAAACATACTGGACCTGATCATCACCAACATGGGGACTCTATGCTCCAGACCAGAAGTGTATCCCTCACTGGTAAGATCAGACCATAAACTAATCTCACTGGATATTCACATCCCGACCCCACCCCCTGCCCAGAAAACCACAGTGAAAACTTCTCTAAAGCAAATTTTACACGCGTCAAAACTGAGGTGGAGACCTTCAAAGCCCCGGCCTGTGGAAAATACAGCCCAGACCGCAGAATCCTTTATAAACGCATTCTATGAACACCTTCAGGAATGCATGGATCATGCGATCCCAAATAAAACCAAGACCCAATCCTCCAAAGGCAGACGTCCTGTCTGGTGGACCCCAGCCATAAACAAACTATACAATAGAAGGAGGAAGCTACTAAATGATAAAGCAAAATCCCAAAAGGGAAGGCATCACTGATCAGTATTAGCAAAAACTACGGGCACACATAAAATTGTCTAAGGCCAGCTTGAGAGAAAAATTGCACAGGACACTACGGATAATCACAAGGCTTTCTTTAGTTATGTTAGGAACCTGGGTGGTAATTCCAGATATGCTCAGAATTAGTCCAAAATGACAAAAAATACACCGAACCCACAGACATTGCCAACATCCTAGCTGACCGGTTCAGCGCAAACTTCTCCCCTCCCCACCAAAGGGCAAATATCTATCCCAGCAGAGTGCTGCCCCTGACATCTCAGATGCTCAGGTAAGAGCCGCCCTCTCCAAAGCAAAAACACAGCATCAATGGGACCAGATGGTGTCCCGGGCTCGTCCTACATGAACTCAAAGAAGAGCTAAACCCAAACATAAAACTACTGTTCAATCTCAGCCTTACTACAGGATATGTGCCCAAAGAGTGGTGTACAGCAACAGTGGTCCCTCTCCATAAAGGTGGTGCCTCAACGGATCCTGGAAACTATCGCCCATAAGCCTGACTAGCTTGGTCTGCAAAGCTATGGAAAGGATCATCATGGACCTCATAAATAAAGATATTGGGGACCTACAAACACTGGATCCTACCCAGTTCGGCTTTGTTAAGGGCAGATCCTGCCTCTTAAACCTGGTTGATTTCTTTGAAACAGTCACCAAGGCCATTGACGAGGGAAGGTGGTCCACACAGCCTACCTGGACCTCGAAAAGCCTTCGATACAATACCCCACTCGGGCATTATAGATAAGCTCACCAGCTTAAATATAAACCCCTATGTCACTAGATGAATTGCAAACTGGCTCAAGGACAGAACCCACATGGTTAGAATTGCTGGAGCCATGTCAGACTCCAAACCAGTTACAAGTGGTGTCCCACAAGGCTCAGTCCTGGGACCTCTCTTGTTCGGTATATATTTCTCGGAGGTACAGGCCAACACGGAAGAACTGTGGCTGACCAAGTTCGCAGATGACTGCAAACTGGGTGCCATAATCGACTCTCCAGCCGACACAAGCATCCTCCAAAAGGGCCTCATAGAAACAGACAACTGGTGCCAGAGCCATGGCCTCAAGCTAAATGCCAAAAGTGTATAGTCATCCCTTTGGCAAAACAAAGTGCCCACAAATTACCACATAGGTGGAAATCCATTAAGTACAGAAGAAGTAATTAGGGACCTGGGGACCCAAGTTGATAGCAATCTCTCATTTGACAACCACGTGGCCAAAGTGGTTAGAAAAACATTTTATATAGCCCACCTAATCATGAAGGGATTCACATCTAGATCAGGGAGGTCATCGTGCCTCTTTACTCATCCCTCATCAGGCCCATAATTGAGTACAATGCCCCTTTTGGGATGTACCTTACCAGACACCTGCAGCAACTGGAAAGACCCCAAAAGTACCTCACCAAGAGGATCAAAGGGCTCAAACAGATGCCATATGCTGCCCGGTTAAAGAAACTCCAGCTCTACTCAGTGGCATACCGCCTGTTCAGAGGAGATCTGTGCCTGACGATAAAGCCATGTCCAACCCGGAATTAATGGACATGCTGCACCTCAGAAAATCCAAATCCCATCGAGCTACGCTCGAGACTTGAACCTCAGCACTGAAATAAATAGGACATGCTGGAGGGACAGATTCATAACCCAGAGGCTCCCTTCACTCTGGAATAAAATCCCAGTCCAGGTTAGGCAGAGTCCCTCATTGACTCTCTTCAAGAGGAATCTTGATGAGTGGATGGGAGATCGTAGGTTTACCCCGGGTATCACTTCTGTGTCACTGTTAGATAGAGGCATAGTATACTAACCTCGAAAAAGGGCATAGCAAAATAAATTTAAAATGGGTGGCGAAAGCCAAACACATTCTGGCTAGGCTTATAAATGCCCTAGGGCAGATAGCCTAGTATGAACCTATGAACCTAAGGGTGATGCCTAGCAATTGGTTTGTGTGTCAGGAGTGATTATAGTGCTGTTAGTGGTAGTGATGAATTAAATGGTAGTGGGGGAGGCTCTGGAAGTTTGGAAGACCATGAGTTTGTTTTTGTTTGGGTTGAGTATGAGCTGAGATTCTGATAGCCAAGATTCTGTTTCATAGAAGGATTTTTGTGTGATTAGCTGGAGTTGATGAAGTGTTGGAGCATGGCATATAAGGGTAGTGTTGTCTGCATGCTGGACGATAGCTGCTAATGGGCTGGCAGTGTTTAGATCATTGGTGAAAATGCTGTACAGAAGTGGGCCAAGAATTGAATCCTGTGGCATACCTAGTGTGACTGGGAGAAGGGTGGGGAGGTTATATTGCCATATCACTGCTTGTTGGCACTCTTTTAGGTAACTTTGGAACCACATGACAGATCGATGTAGGTTCAGGTTAGATAGAACATTCAACATTTTATGATGCGAGTCTGTATCGAAGGCCTTGGACATGTCTAAGAAGACAGCAGAGACAAATTTGCCCTCTTTACGGAGTTTATAGATGGTATTGGAAAAGTTAAGGAGTGCAGTACTGGTGCTGTGGTGGGGTCTGAAACTATGTTGAGAGTTGGCATGACGGTTATTGAAAATGAGGTAGTGAAGGAGTTTGGCATGAATACATCTTTCAAGGATATTAGATATAGGGGGTAAAATAGAATTAGATCTGTAATTAGTGAGCTCTGTAGAGTTGCCACCCTTGTGTATGGGGATAATGTGTAATTTTCCACAGCTTTGGGAAGTATTGTTCTGCAATAGATCTGTCGATTAGAATCTTGAGGAATTTGACATATTGGGGGGGGGGGGGAGTTGTTTGGCCTGAATGAAGGATGGATTTAATTGTACTCCAGAATTTTTGGGGGTTATGTTGCTACTTTAACTGTAAGTTATTGTAGTAGTTCTTGTCTAGGTTAATCTGACGTTTAGCTTTATTTCTAAGTTGCTGGAATGTGAGTCGATTATTGTGTTTTACAGGAATACCATAATTCCCACACCATATCTCTTGCCTTTAGGAGGGTCCTTGTGTCTTTGGAGAGCCGTGGTGTAACATTGGATTTACAGCGAATTGTTCTTGGGAGTGCCAGCCTGTTAAGAATGTTGAGAAAGGTATTACTGAAATATTATACTGATGTAGCAAGGGGACTGTATTTCAGGATGGTCCAATTATACTTTTTTAGGGTCTGTATAAATTCTAGGGAGCAGAGGTTATTCTTACTACGCATTTGGCGAAGCATGTTGTGTTTGAATTAGGATGTTGCCCAAGTAAGTAGGTAGGAATATGGCCACTAAGACTGTCAGGCAGACAGCCATAATGGTGGTAGAGGTTAGGTTTATTGGTTAACATCCAATCT
Source organism: Protopterus annectens (assembly GCF_019279795.1). Classification (NCBI taxonomy): domain Eukaryota; kingdom Metazoa; phylum Chordata; order Ceratodontiformes; family Protopteridae; genus Protopterus; species Protopterus annectens. The sequence continues at coordinate 1,294,327,467 of NC_056737.1, forward strand.
ACTGTAGATTGATTGGTTGTTTTTTAATCTATCCTGGTGGGTCCCTGGATAAGTTGGGTGAAAATAAAATAGGTTAATGAAATTTTTGAATTACAGGAGGACTAGTCCACATTAAAGTCACCCATAAATAATGATAGTTTCGTAAGCTATGGTGTTAGACATGGTTTGAAGGATATGCACAATAATGGGAACATTATTGCCAGGTGGGATGTAGATGACTATAATGGTAATGGATTTATTTTTGTTAAGTAGAAGTTTGGTTGATCTATACTTCCTAGGTTGGGTATGTTGAGATTCACTGGTACTAGTGAGAGGTTAGTCTTGTACATTATGGCCACACCTCCACCTTTTCTTGCTTCCCTGTCCACCCTAAATAGGCCGTATTCAGTAGGAGTTATTTCATTGTTAAATGTATGTCGCTTAAGCCAAGTCTCAGTGAAGGCAGCTACGTCTGGAGAGTAGTGAGATAATGTAGCATGTAATTCTTGGACTTTGGTAGTCCAGGAACGACACACCAGCACGTAGTACAGGAAAACGAAACACTTTAATTTAGCGCTTTCGTCAAAAACTAGACTTCATCAGAATACCATGTATCTAACAAATCAAGTTTAAATGCCTCCCTAGCAATAATCAGACAATTAAATGACATAATGTCCCCTTGTGAAAAATAATCAACATTTACATATGTAATTTAAACAGTGCAACAAAAAGGTTGCAGTAAAAAGGTTTAAATATTAACCCTTTAAAAACATTAGAAACTACAGTATTAAAACAATTAAGTTATGTTTCAGCATTTTTTTATATAAAATATAATGATTTAAGCTTCAACAATGAATTTATAGTAATCTTGTCATTCAAACCAGGAAACTGGTAGGCATTAACCTTAATTTGCCATTTGAGTTCAAGGAATTCCAGGTACTCATCAGAAATGATGTCATTTAATTGTTTGATTACTGCTGGGGAGGGTATTTAAACTTGATTTGTTAGATACATAGTAGGCTGATGAAGTCTATTTTTTGACGAAAGCGCTAAATTAAAGTGTTTTTTTCCTGTACTACGTGCTGGTGTGTCGTTTCTGGACTACCCTTGTTCTGCTTTGGTTGAGTTTTATCTTATTTTCGTGTTTCTGAATTCTTGGACTTTGTTTACTATGCTTCTAAGGTTTAGGTTAAGGAGTAATAAGTTTGAGCCTTTATGGGATAGACTGAGTAGGTTTTGTACTTGTTGAGGTGCTATGGGAGTGCTGTTTGGACTGGGATTAGGATATATATCACCACTAATCATGAGCCTAGAAGTGACAGTAGCTAGAGTATGTAGTAGTTTGGATATATATTTATGTTTTTTGAAGAGCCATGGTTTGGAATTAAGTTTTCATTTGCCACAGCTTTAGTCACAGAGCTCTCGTTGAGAAAATAAATAAATTAATCTTATAGGGCTAATTCCATCAGCCTTTGTTGAAGCTATATCTACTGTTAAGAGTAAGTCTGATATTTCTTTCCCTTCATCTGCTTCATCCTTAGAGAAACCTAAAGAGAGAAGCTTTTCTGTTCCATCTTCCCCTTTGGAACCGACTCACAAAAATCTTAGAGCATCGGCTCCACAAAGCACTTCAGATCCAGTGGAAGGTCTGTCTAAATCTTCGGTGCTGGAGAAGATTGCATCAGTACTGAAAGCTGTTATGGATCTTAAAACACTGAACAAAACTTCAACACAACATGAGAGTCAGTTTTCAATTCGGGACACTTCATTTTTAACACTGACTATCTTGGTGCAGACAACTCAGCTACCTGAATTGCCCAGAATGGTCTATTTCCCTTCTGTTGATCCCTTTGCTGGCAAATTGCCTGAGGTCCTTTTACTGAGACCAAAATCTCCTTCTCAAACCTCTGTCCGTTGCACCAAAAGTCTCACAAAATTTGATGTGGAGAGACTAACGAATAAGATTCTGTGGGTGAGAGGACTTTCAGGACTCTCCTTGGATCCGACCCCTTTGGGTCTCTGAACCAATTTAGTTTCTACCCCTGTCGCTACTCCAACTCTGAACTCCTCTGAGGTTTAAGAGATATCAGCTCAGAGCCTTCCGGCACTGTCTATACCGGTTCCAGAGATATCGCTCCCTTTGGAACTGAATATTTCCCTGAGTTCTTCAGCTCTGTTGGATCCGGAGACCTCCCAGGTCCGCATCTGTCCTGTCAGCTCAGAGGAGCTGGGGTCAACTCCAATATTTTCGGAGCTATCTCTGCGCTTTGGAGCTTCGTCATGGTGCAGCTCAACACCAGCTTCTGCTACTGGGACTGTCTCGGAGTGGGGAGTGACCACAGTTCCAAGGCAGTCTTTCTTGGTTCTGGGCTCTATTCCCTCTTCGGGGAGCCAGCTTTCAAGGCAATGGAGAGGGCTTCGTCGCTCTCACTCAGTCAATCCTTTTATCGTTGGAGCACATTCCATCCTTATGTTCTGTTATTCAACATGTGTCTTCACTGGGACAGCACGTACCAAATCCGCAGGACCCACAGATTCATCTTCTGTCCTCCTCTGATACTTCCCCTGAGGAGGTTCCTCAGAAGACAAAGTGCAAGAGGAAGCATTGAGATTCCCCACAAGAATCTGTCACAGAGGACACTGATTTTGATGAAGGGGAAGGTTCCCCAAGGTCACTCCCTGACGAGGTCTCCTTTGGAGACATTCGGGAAATTATAAAACGGAGATTTGACTGGAAGTCTCCAAATCCTTCCTCGGAGGGTCAGTGTACCTCCAGGCCTTTGGTACTCGTACATCTACCTCTTAGGTGACTCTGCCTGCTGACGAGGTCATTCAGTTGATCCCGCAGCAGGCATGGAAGGTGGCAGACACCACTGAACCTGTTCTCAAGAGACCAGACAAAATTTTATCCACTCCTGAGGACAAGCAATCCTTGGCTAAAGTTCTGTTGGTAGATACCGTGATCATGGCGGCTGCCACTAAAAAGGAACTGGCTGACAAAAGTTCCTCTATCCATCCTCCCAATAGAGAATCCCGTGTGAAGGACAGGTTTGGGAAGTGGGTTTATGCTGCATCGACCTTTGCTTTAAGGTCTTTGAATTTCCTGGCACATTATACAAGACTCCAGAGGGCCCTCATTAAGGAGTTATCAGATACCCTCGCAGGAGCTGTCACAGAGAGTCCAAGACAAGGTTGCTTCCTAGTTGGCCACCCTGCAGTCTAATTCGTCCACGAGGCTCATTGAGCATACAGCTGAAGGGACTACCTGAGCAGCATAGTTCTATGGCCTTGTCTGATTCTGCGACCTTGGATTCTGGACCCGGCTCCAGACCTTCTGCCACATCCAGATGGATAAGTCCATCCAAACATTCTGAACCTCAAGCAGACAGCATGGTTAACCTTTCTTCCTCAGTACTCAAAATTCTTTTATCTTTTCATAAGCCTTCCAGCCAGAGACTGTATGCTAGTAAATGGAAGAGATTTACCATTTGGGTTCGTGAAAAAGATATTGACCTATTCTGTGTTTCTAGTGAAAATATTTTAGACTTCTTAGCCTCTCTTTTCAATGCAGAAGCTTCTCCTTCTACCGTCAGAGTTCAACTAGCAGCAATTTCAAAATTCCATAAGCCTCCCTTAAAACTTGTAAGGCATTTTTAAAAGGGGACACTATTGCTAAAACTCCCTTTCAAAGATCCTACTCCCCCTGGGGACCTAAGTCTAGTATTGCAAACCATCATACGTTCTCCCTTTGCACAATCTGCAGACTCTGATTCAAAGTTTTTGTCCTGGAAAACATTGTTTTTGGTCGCTATAACCTCTGCTAAAAGAATTTCAGAAATTCAGACCCTGTCATGCAAACCACCTTACTTGATTTTTCACAAAGATGGAGTTACTTTGAGAACAAATCCTACCTTTCTACCTAAAGTGGTGTCAGAGTCTAATATCAATCAGTCTGTTAATTTGCCGGTACCTTTTACATCTGTTAGATGTTCACAGGCAATTATATTTTTATCTTTACAGGACTAAAGACATCAGAAGGTCTGACCAGCTATTTGTGTCCTTTTCAAGTGTTCGTCTTGGTAAACTTGTTAGCAAAGTGACATTAGCCAGATGGCTCATTTCCTTTATTTATGACAGAAATAATATTGCCTTGCCAAAACCTATGAAGGCACTGTCTACAAAGTCTGTTGCTTCCTCAGTAGTGTTTCAGTCTAGAGCTTCAGTGGATGATACATGTGCAGGGACTACTTGGGCTTCTCCGCATACCTTTATTTATTTTTTTATATTTGTTGACTGGGTTTGTCCGACTGGGCTACAATTGCCCGTTTTCAGTGGAGGCCCGAGGAGAAAAGCTCCAACAGAAAAATAGAAATTTTACATGTTGAATACATATAGAATACATTCATCAGTACCACACATTACTGCATTACAGTGTCATTCATTACACTGTGGCAAGTGAAATACATCTAGAAATGCATTCATCAGAGGGATACAGTCATAATTACATATTATGTACATAATAGTGCAATAGTTACATAGCTGAAATATTTTACTATTTATGTCTGTACAGTGATGTAGCAAGAGGAGAAGATAAAGTAGTAAGTTTGTTTATTGAAGGGAAGGAAGAGAGAAGGGAAATAGAAGGTTATAGGGGAGTGTTTACAGGGGATAATTACATCGGCAGGTCCATTTTTCATGAAGGTATTTTTTTGTAGTGGTTTTGAATTGATTGGGATGTTCTAGGGATCTCATATCTAGTGATAAATTGGACTGGTCTCTAGGGGAAGAACATCCTTTGGTTCAGTGGTGTTCAGGAATATCCTTCCATGAGTCCACCCAAGGTCTAAGGTGGCCAGGGACTGTGTCCCATGTTTCAAGGATAAAATGAAGATTGACAACATCAGATAAAGAAGTTATGTACTTACCATAACATTTCATCTGTGTTGTCCATCTTCATTAATCCTTGACTACCCTCCCTCCATCCCCCAGCCTTTAAGGATTTTTTTGGTGGCGTGGATACTTTCGTAATGATTATGGAATGTTTTGAAGCATAGTAGATATGGTTTCCATTAAGGTTTCCTTTATTACACATTGTTTCTAATCTGCAAACTCGATCTGAGGTAACTGGGTCAAGGGGATTGTGAGTAAGGATGTTGACAGTTGTTGGTCTTTTCGAGCTGTAGTAATGGCCGAGTTGATTCCAATATCAGAACAGAACCATATGTCAAGGCTAAATGAAGATGGACAACACAGATGGAATGTTATGATGAGTACATAGCTTCTTTTTTATTGGTCAGGATTAATGCTGGGATATGAATTTGTTATTATTCAGTATAATTGCATGTTTTTGTTTGCATGGGCATGTTCTCCCGCATCACTCAAAGTACACAGTTTTCTAAATTTAACTAACACATGTTTTCATGTAATTTTTTTTCTGACTGTAGGACTTGGTGAATCATACAAATAATACATGAGTAGAAGTACATGTGAATCGAAACCCATTTGATCATCATTACTAGTCTGAGTGGTTGATCACTGAAAAATTTTTGACGATTATTTATTTTAGGACACACTATCAAACGTCATGCAGGTTTGGGTGGTGACAACTTAATTGACATCCCAATGTGGCTGTCAGTTAAATGTTTAATAAGGTTTAGAAAAGTTTAGAAAATATGTAAAAAAAAAAAAAAAGTTTAAAATTTTGAAACTGCTGACGCAATGTCAGTGAAAGATGGACACACACATCTAGCAAGGGGGCTGCTGCCTCCTGCACTCCCTGCTATACACAGTTTAACTGCCTTGCAGTCATTTTGGGGGGTTTACAGGGGGGCATAAATCCACCAATGGTTATTACACTATTTTTTATCTTATTTTTTAGGAACAATATTAATCACGTGAATATTAATTTCTTAAAAATACATTATAAGTTTGGCTCATATCATACTAGGGGTGCTACTGCCCATCATGGTGTGTCCTAATATACACAGTCACCAACATTCTTATGTAGGTGCAAACCAAAGTGTACATCCCCATGCAGGGAGTGCTGTACCCCATGCATTGCCCTGTTATAATTAAGACTGGTATCGGAGACCTCAGGATAAGTTATTTCCTAAGCAGCCATCCCAATTGATCTGCTAGTCATTAAAGCATAAATATTTTTAGTGACTGTCCTGCCCTACACACACTTCACTTAACTGTATGCAGCATAGTAGGTGAGGCAGAGGTTACATTATAAAGTGTAAAATGTTTGTATTTTCTTTCCGGTTCCAGTTGTGAAGGCCAGGTGGTGGAATTCTGTTTGATCCAGTCTGAAAGTCCAAATGGTCAGCCAAGCACTATTAATATCACCTATCTGGAGCTTTGACAGCCTCTGAGCTAGTTGGATTAGTTAAAAGGACACAGTCCATTATGTGGAAAGTTGATTGAGTGGGGCTTCACTCTAAATTAAAAAAACAAAAAAATAAATAAAAAAGTGTCTAGCCCATTTTATATTTAGAACTGTATGATGTAGGCTTTGGGAAATCAGGTGTTATGGAACTAAGCTTTTATTGCAACTCGTTGCTTATTAGCCTTTGAAAATAATCTCTCTATGTTTTCATGCTCTTCATATAACATTTTCCACCTGCCCAGCCTGTTCAACAGCTTGATAATGTAGAACAGTACTTGTTCTCAGTGAAGCGCATCAATTCTGTCAATTCTATCTTTGAACGTTTTAGAATTTTGTATTTATAATTTTTATAGCCAACATTCCGTGGCAGAGTTCCTATGCTTTTAAAAGGAAGCAATACAGTAGAAACAGATGGAAAAGGCATTTAAGAATTAAGTATATCCCTCTAAAATAAGATATATGAAGTAATTGCTTAAACAAAGAACAGACCCATACTGCACATGTAGCAGTTTGTTTTGTTTGTTTTTCTGTTTACAACAGAAAAGCATACCTGTTAACAAAACAAGTGCACTTCCTTGATAACATTGAGGACATAGTGCTACAGGCCCTTGGACCCGCTTGGCTTGAGAAATTCCTATTTTGCTGTGATCATTCCATAAATCCCCTTCTGCTAGCCATTCTCCACTTGTTTATTGCCATTGTCGCAGTCTGGTCATGCGCAAATACTGCTCCGCTTTTTTTTTCTTGTTTTGTCAGTAATGTACACTGTGGAGTTCTGTATTCATAGGTCATGTACCTTTTTCTTTTTACTCTTATTTTTCCTAGCTTGTGTGGTCATTCTTTTTTACCCAGTTATTTTCCTCAGTATCTGTCTACAAGTTTAGGTGTGGCACTAATCTATCTTGAAACTCTACAGCCCTTATTTAAAATGTGTTCATGCAGAGCCTGAATAGCCACCAGTGATAACCACCTTAGTACGTCATTTGCTTGGGAGAACCCACAATGCTATGACATGGATTATTTCTCAAGGTTTCAGTAGGGCCACTCTCCGATGCCCGAATGATTAATTTTTGGCATATTTAATGAAGTAAGCCCTGGCTATCTGTCCCATACCAAGTGCTGAGTCTGTCAGAACCATAAGAGAATAATGTCCACCAGTCGAGAGGGTTGCAGCATTGTTTACTTAAAGAAATGGTGATGCAGATTGAGACAGAAAATGAAGGAGATGTTTCCTTGAGGAACATCATGGAGAAAAAACACAGGGAGGATGCAGAGACAATCCTGAAGAGTAGTGGTGAGATGGAAAAGAAAATGTATACAGAAAAAGTAAAAGAAGGCTAAAGGAAAGTAGCAAAAAAGAAGGCAGAAGAAATTGAAAAACAGAAGTACATGGTAAGGTTTCAAAGTAAAGAAGACAAGTGGACAGGTATGAAGTATGAACAATTTAATATTTCCTTTTAGTGTAAAGGCACATGAGGTAAGAGCATTTGTTCTTATTAACAAAGAGACATTTTGTGACATTATATTTGAGACTGTTTTTTCAATGGAATTTTTTTTGGAGAATAGGAAAAAAGAATATAACTCATGGAATCTTTTTTTTTTTGGTAGGAAGGGACATTTGATAAGTAACTGTGATAAAATAAAATGTGTTTGTGGAGAAATGGGACGATGCATAAATGTGAAATGAAATGTTATAAATTTGACAGAATTAGACATTTGTGGATGGATTGCAAAAATGAAAATAAGAGTAAGGAAAAAGAAAAATAATAAAATGAGCAAAGAGAAGAAATTTTAGAAGTAGAAACAGAAGAAAATTTAGATGAAAAAATAAGACATGGAAGGTTCTGAAATAAGTGATGAAGACAAATTAGGAGGTAGTCAAAGGAGAAATAATTCTGTTGGTTTAGTTATAGGAGAAGGGGCGGTAGTTGAAACAGGATTCCCTGACCATCTTGCAGTATGGCTAGAGTTAAAGAAGAAAAAGGAATATATAAAAATAGGCAAAGGAATAGAAAGGATAAATGGGAAAGCATGGAATGAAGAAGGAAAGAGATTAGTAATATGGTTATGGAAAGTTCATATTGTATGAGAACGTTTTATAAATATTGGTCTGAATGGTGGATGATACTTAAGGAAAAATATAAATGTTTTTACAGTGGCAATGTGATGTGAGAAAAATATAGAAAGAAAATGTTAAAGGAAAATATACCGATGCATTGAAAGACTTGGAACATAATGATAGAAAAAGAGTTGTATGAAAGAAATCAATAAAAATGCCAGAATTGTTATATAAGCAAAGATATTTTCTTACAAGGAAAAAGAAATGTCGAGTTACTTAAGCAGATTAGTAAAGAAAGATGGTACTGTAATAAGAGGAGTGAAAAGTGTAAAAAGAGAAACGGAAAGATCTCAGGAAAATATGAATAGTCTAGTACAATATGTACAAAAATGCTTAAAGAAAAAAGGTAGTGAAAAAACATGGAAAGTTTTTTTTAAGTTTACATAAAAAGAGAATAAAGAGCTGGAAAAGGAAATATCTTTAAATGAGCTTGATAAAGTATTAGGACAAGGAAATATAGATTTGCCTGCAGGACTAGATGGAATATGGTATACAATGTATAAAAAAATTAAGCGATTGGCAAAAAAAAATATTTTTAAATATTTTGAATGAATGGTTAAATGAAGGTTTTGTGTATAAAGAATTATGTAGTGGAACGCTGAAATTCACGTGGAAGAAGGATGATAGAAGACTGTTAAAAATTGGGACGGATAGTATTAAATAGTAATGATTATAAGATTTTATGAAAATGATACAAAAGAGATTTGAAACTTTAAGTGGAAAATATTAAGGAAGATAGTATACACACACACACACACACACACACACACACACACACACATATATATAAATGGTTCTAGGTCATAAGCTCGACAGCCACTCTCACCGACAACAAAAACATCGACACCACATTATCGACAAACCAGAAACACGACAACTCACATGCCCGACAAACAAGTAACCGACGGTCCACAAACACGAAACCCCACACACTGCACACACCACAATAACAACAATCAACTAACAAAACACATCCCCTTATCCAAAAACCACACACAGAATACAAGCACACCAAAATCCTCACAAACCCACACTAAACCTCACACACACAACTACGTCCAACCCTAACCCAAACCCTTACCCTAAGGTCCGTCACTATCGCACACTCAGCTAACCCGCGCCCTAACCCTAACTCACTTAACCCGCCCCTAACCCAAAAAATACCACTACCACACACTTACATAACCCGCGCCCTAACCCTAACTCACTTAACCCGCCCCTAACCCAAAACATACCACTACCGCACACTTACCCAACCCGCGCCCTAACTCTAACTCACTTAAACCCACCCCTATCCCCACAGACTGTCACTATCCACACTTACCTTAGTCGCACCCTAACGTCCGTCACCACTGCATACTCACACAGCCTTCTTTCCAACTCACTATCCCTGGCGTCGGAGTTTTCATCCGTAGTGTCGGTCTTCCGAGTGTCGATCATCTGGCGCCCGCTCATGCGTTGTCGGTAATCCCAGCTGTCGATCTTCTAACCTACACCCATATATATATATATATATATATATATATATATATATATATATATATATACACTTAGTATAAAGGTTATGGATTGTCAAAAAGTATTCATGATAGAGAAGTTGTGGATAATATTATGAATAAAAAAGAAGCAAAAATCATGATAGGAGGCCTTAATAAGGCATTTGACACAACTAGAGATGAAATCCTATGGGTAGTAATGAAAGAATGCAGTATAAGTAAGAAAGTCGGGAAACTATGCATGTCCGTGTATTGTAATAGTAAAGTAAAAATACTTGTAAATGACTGCTTAAGCAAAGAGGTCCATATGAGGAGTGGTGTGAGACAGGGTTGTGCAATGAGTTTTATACTCTTTACATTAGTTATGAATGTGATTGTATATAAAATAAATTACAAAATGAAGGAGGTAGGATATGTAACACCTGAAGGGTTAAGAATTCCAGTTCTCTTAACATATGCAGATGACATTATATAATTGCAAACAAGCAAAATTTGGCTAAAATAAGTTATTTGCATAAATGAGTGTTTAGAGGTGATGGGATTGCTTTAAATAAAAAGAAAAGTAAAGGTTTAGGTGATGTAGTATAGATGAGGGGTATATGTTTTACAATCAATGAATGAAATTCTTGAGTAAGGGTTAACATTTGGTAATAAAGATGTTAGTAGAATTCAGTGGGGGGAAAAAACAACAGAAGAAGTAAAGCAAACCTGTCTTTTTTGGTGAACATGTAAATTATCGTTCAGAAAAAAGGCTTATTTGATAAAAATCAGTACTGATGGGAAAATTAGCATACTTAGCAAGTGTATTTATGTTGCCAATGGTGTTTGGATAGGAATTATTGCAGATAAAGTTTTCATTTATATTGGGTTCTAGATTAAACACAGTAAAAAAAGAGTTTTGTATGTAAATAGAGGAAGGATATTTAGGGTTAATTCAGTGGTATATGCTGCTTCATTACATTTGTACAAAGTGTTAAATTGGATAGAAGAAAAAGATGAGAGATTAATAGTAAAAGTGTATAAATATAAGTATGATGAATGATCGGGTGGGGTAAAAAAAAGAGTAAAATAGAGTATAAAAAGGAAGAAATGAACATGTTACAAAGAAAAAAATATTTTTGTGGAAAATAAAAACTGATGATGTAGAAAAAGAAAAAAAAAGTATGGTATAAGAATGTAATGGTAAAACATTACTATGTAAAACCGTGGGAGAAATCTAACAGGTGAAAAAATTAAAGCTATAAAAATAATTAAAAACTGTAATGAGAAAGCAAAAAGTCAAAATTTGTGTGGAAACTGGTAATAGATAAATTACCAGCAAAAAAGAAATATGCCATATAAAAAGAAAAGTGATAGAATATGTTTATATTGTCAAGAAGAAGAAACTGTGGAACATGTTTCTGAAATGTAAAAGAATAAAAAAGTTTTGGGGAAAATTATGCAAAGATTTTTTCAGTGATCTAAATGAAATGGAGAAAATAGACATGGATATGATTAAATACAGATATAAGAATAGAAGTAAAGAATATGTTAAAATAATAGATAAAAAGTGTGTCATATGGGTTATATGGAATAAAAAGAATAAATCAAATTATGTTTAATGGTAAATGGATTTTAGCGACAGTATTAAGTAAAATCAGGTGGTGGTTATGGAAGAGGAGTGGGGTCTAACAGGGATGAAAATGTTGTAAAGGAAGTTGTTTATATGTATAAATATATTTGTATATTTATATGTTTGTACATTTGTAAATAAGATTTTTTTTTATATGTAAGTAAAGGACCACTTTTTTTCAACAAGTTTTATATCCACGTAAGCTACTACCAGTTCAGTTAGATGGGGCCAGAGTTTAATGTCTCATCCAAAGGATGACACACTCTGGAGTGCAGCACCCTCCTTATGCATAGTGGTAGCAATCCATCCTCTTGGTGTGTGAGTAGAAATCATGTCATTCTGCACCAAAGGTGGGTGTGTGCTACTTGAGGAACTACTAAGAGTTTGTGCTTGAAAGTTTTCCTTAGAAGCTGTATTAGTCTTACTGATGTGGATTTTTTGCTGAGTGCTTCAGTTTGTCCTTAAGAATTTCTTTTTATATGATGATTATTCTAGTTATGTGGCACAGTAGTGGGAGCCAGTATGGGTGCAAGTTATACTAACTTAATTGTACCATGGTTTGAAGAAAAGTTCATATTGCAGGGTGTTTATTTAGAAGCAGAATTGTTTTATTGTTATATTTTACAGTTTTGTGAATGGCTAGGAGATGAAATTGCTTTGGATTTAGATTTGGTTTGCTTTTTTAGAGTGTGGATGATATTGGACATAAACATTAGACTTGACACTGGCAAAACTTGGTAGGAGCATTAGCTCAAAACATGTGTCTGTCTTCAGTACTCACCTTTTCAGAGTGTAGCACCCCCTTGTGAAAAAAATATTCCATGTGCACAATTTTTGAGGTATAGGAGAAGTTCCGATTTTTAGATTATTTCAAGAATTTAGAGTGCATAATAGGAAAATTGCGCTTTTTCGTGTAGCACTTGAAGGCAGTGTGCATCGTTTGGGAGGTGAGCATTCTTTAACTGTTTTATAAAGGGTGGTAAAAACTATTAAGTTTGTCTACTTAAAGGTATATATTGCTAGGCACTTTGGTCCCTGTGATCAGTGGCTTAGTATTGTTCCTGTGTAAACAAGTGTCTGCAGCACAGGCTACAGCTACTTTGAGGAACATTTACATGCAGATTTAAAGAGAATAGTGAATATTGATAGTTATACCATGACCCCCCCCCCCAAAACGTGCACGCTGATTGGCCAGCGTGCCCGTTGTAAATCGAGTTATACTAATGGAAAAGGTCCGTCGCCGGACTTTTTCCATTAGTATAACTCGTTTTAAACACTGTCGCTATGTTAAATGGGTTTAACATAGCGAGACAGCTTTAAAATAAGCAACGGAGATCTTGCTTTCTCCGTTGCTTATTTTAAAGCTGTTTCGCCATGTTAAACCCATTTAACATAACGAGGCAGTGTTTACAACGAGAAAGCAAGATCTCCGTTGCTTTTTAGAGTCTCGCTATGTTAAATGAGTTTAACATAGCGAGACAGTTTTAAAATAAGCAACGGAGATGTCCGTGTTTATTTTAACTGTCTCGCTATGTTAAACTCATTTAACATAGCGAGACTAAAAGCAACGGAGATCTTGCTTTCTCCGTTTTGCTCACAGCTCTGATGTACTGCACAGGCGCGCAGTACATCAGAACTGCCGCGGATGCCAGACATTTGCAAAAGGGCAGTAAACAGGCATTATACTATGCCATTATTTAAGAAAAATAATAGTTTCTTTTCTTAAATAATGTCATGGTATAATAGCAATAACCCACTTCTGGGTGTGGGTAATGCTAATTTTACCCACGGTTGGCTTTTTGGTCCCTCGGGCTTCGCCCTCGGGACCAAACCACGCCAACCGTGGGTAAATTTAGCATTACCCACACCCAGGCGTGGGTTATTGCTATAATACAGTTCTGTAATGAGTAAAATGGGTAGTGGTTTTCATAAACGCTGGAATCTTCTGCCATCAGTTGTTACTCTAAATTGGTAGGTTCTTGCCTTAGTGTGTCTTTTTCCAGCAGGAGAAATTCACAGGATGTATTACTTCAGAATAAATTAAAAAAAAAAAAGATGTAGTTATTAAGTAGCTGAGGAGGCTTTAAGGGAAGTCTGTGTTGTGTAAATTGTAGCTGAGATAATGAGAAGTGTTTGGTCATTTATCTGCTAGACAATAATGCAGACAAACAAGCTGAACAGCAACATTACACTTCTTCCCTCTGTTATGTGACCACTGAATATGTATAGGTTTGGGGGGTGAGGGTCTTCAATACATGGAGGGTGTAGGAGGGGCTTGCTCCTTACAAAAGAACCTTAGTTTATGCTTTGCTGAAATTGGCTTTCAGGGAAATTTGTTTGCAGGTATTGTCCAAGTGGCAAGTAACATTCAGTGAGTCATGAACTTTATGTCGGTATGAGGTTAAAGGTGTTTTGAGTATATTAATTCCATAAATGGTGAAGTAGTGAAGATTAATGGAGATAATCACTTTTGTAGGCTTTTTGCCTTACCAAAAGATTTATGTCGGCGTGACATCTTAGATATTGCATATGCATACATGACCAATTATTTGGGATATCGCAAGTGGCCATTTAGCCCAACCTGTACATACACTTTTTATACAGTGCCTTAAGAGTCAGGTTAGTGGCTTTAAGTTTTAATTCCTAGAGCACACTCAAGTTATAAGTAATAGAAACTGGTAATTGTGTTCAGAGCAAAAAGTGAGCAGTGGAGTTTTATTCTACAGAGCAGTAAACCCAAATGTTTGAAGTGCTTAATCTAGTACTGTTTTTTAAGTAAAACAAAGCAGTAGTAATTCTGCAATGCTTTTTTTTTTACTTGGTAGTCATGATAAGAATGAATATAGCTGGGTAGTTTAAGAGTATATTTTTAAGTATTTGTAGCACATGGAGGACCCAAATTACTCTCCAAGTTTGGAGAAAAGACAGCTGTGTTAAGAGCCTTTTGGCGTATGAAAGATGCTTGAAGTCTTGTTAAGCACCTTTCAGCACTGGCTGTAATGTTGTAGACAGGCAGAAGAGAAGTGTAAGAGAATTTGTTTCATGTTCTGCTGCTGCTGTTTACTGTCCGGCATTGTTAGCTATTAGTGCTTGAGGCCAGATGTGATCTTAAAAGTGTATAAGGGGTGCTTTACAATTGTTAAGCACCTTCTATGTGTCGTTAAAATCCGGTCTCAGGCTAGAGTAGCACTGTCTTTTAACTGATATTGGGGCATAATCGTAGTACTCAATGCTGTATAGTTAAGTGCAAGACGATCCAGTTATAACTCTTATTGTTGTATGTTCTCAACCAGAATGTCAAGACTCTGCTCGGAGTGTACATTTTGACATTCATGCCATGAGCATATAACAAGTTAGTTTTGATCAGACACCTGATTATAATCCTCTGTGTTATGTATGTTTGCTGTGAAGTTTACCCTGGAATGTATTACTGTGCATTAGCAAGAAGTGTATAAGTTGATACATTGCACTAGTTGACAACATGCTATAAATGTCCTGCTGTGGTATCTTCAGCAGGACACTGTACAAGATTATTTTTCCCTCTAAACTTGCGTCTTTAAAATACATTTTAAACATTATAATTGCGATTGATCTTTTAAGCACTGCGAGTATGGTTAATTATGTACATCAGTATAGTTAATAGCTGAGACAGTATGTAGTTGAGACTAGTTGTTTGTAATTCATACCCTCCTGAACAATCTGTGTGAGCCAAAGCACTAAGGTGTTGCTTGCTGATCTGTGATTGAATAAAAGATGATTTTTTTTCCACTGGAACTGCTTTGAGAATGATTTCTTCATTTTAGTTGATGCATCCAGTGGAGTTTGTATTGAAGATAGCCCAAGGCAGTGGTCTGTATTTATTTCTCTTATGCTCTTAAGGCCATTCCTGTCGTGGAAGCTTATTAGTATTGTTACTAGGCTTAATATCTTATTGTTCAGGATGGTGGCTCAAATTGAGAGACTTTAGCCATTGCCTCTGACATATTAATTGGTGGTTTAATCAGTGGCAACAATGTTGATATAAAGTCTATACTCTGCTAGCAATCAGCATGAGAACATCATATGTAGTTAAATAAAACAGTTGCATAAAGTATAGCAAGCATGTAACTTGTACAGTGTCCTGTTGACACACATGCAAGCAGGACGCAGGAGAATGAATGAGGCAGTCTAGGTTTAAATGCAAAAAAATCTGCCTTTATAGTCTCTGAACTGCCATTTCCAATGAGCCATAATCGTCCCTCAATAGACCTTCACAGGCTGTGGTACTCCACAGCCTTCTATTTCACTTGGTGTAAGTTTCACAGAAACAGAGAGGTTATACGGAATTCATCACTACTGATAGCACTGCAACCATGGAATGATTAATATGCCATCCCATGTGATTTCTGTGTCAGTGTTGTTGTTTTTTATGTTTAGTAGTTGGTTTCTCTGCTTAGTAATGTATGTATTTGCTGATGACCCATGTTTGTGAAGGTGATGAGCCTTACTCTTACTGTGCTCTAGCAACTTTGCAGTCCTACATGCTCTACAAACCCAGTCTCTAGCAGTTAGGAAGTTTCTAGTAGCAGTTGGTCATGTTCCTTCCTGGGACAGGAGAGGTTGGTAACAGCCACTTCGTCGTGCACCCCTACTTGACCGTCTGTCCCTTGTGCTGTTAATCAGTCCTAAGACACTGGTGCCACATACTGAAGCTCTCAGGTTGTAGCATCAGACTGGCTGTCACACATACATACAATATACTGACTGAATAGCTGTCCATGTACTGTATAATCTGGCTCATCACAGTACCCTCCTAAGCAATGTCCTGGGTGGCCATCATGTTAGGGAGAGCATGGCATCCAGTTTGAGGTTGTGACATCTGCCCAGATGCAGTTTGCAAAGTGGAGTTTTCATGAGCTTTGTATTGTTGCTTAATGCATGTTCCTGTGAGAACCAAATATTAGAGACCTCTACAGCTTTACTTGGTCATGGAGTTAAAACAGTGAACACCAGCCCCACCAAACCTGAAAATATCCTTACCTATGTTGTGATTCTTCGTAGCACTGTAGCAGAGAATGTATATGTGTATGTGTGTATTTGTAAGGATGCAGGATTTATCATTTTGCTTCACAAAAGCCAGCACTTTGTGGGGACTTGTTCAGTCTTTGCTACTAAGACTGTAAAGCTTAAAATCTTAGTAACTGTTGAAAAAGTTATGCTGTAGTATAAGCAGCAAATGTTGGCACTGTACTCAGCAGTGGGCTTATGGAATGAATCTCAGCACTTCCAAATCAGAGGTGGCAGTTGTCTCCCAGAAAAGACTGAACTACTGCATCCAGGTGACAGGGGCATCTATTTCAAATGAAAGAGTTTGTGTATATTTGGGTCTTGTCCACTAATGACACTCTTTTTCTCACTAGTGAAATTAGGGGGATTGGAAGGTTGACATCTAGATTAGGGCAATGGCAGCAGTAGTTCAGGTGATGTAGCAAATTGTGAAATCACACCTAAGTCATAGGACAACACTTTCAATTCAGAAGTCTGTCTGCATTCTCTCTAATCATGAGGCTTGGATAGTGACTGGATGGATGCTCTCAGTGATGATGTCCATCCATGTCGCTGTTGCAGTATTCTTTACAACAGTGATTCCATCCGTAGGGCAGCCCAACATCCATCCAGTGTACCAAAGCCTTCAAGTTGTACTTGGTATGCCGTACTTCACATGTATGCTCGCCCCACGTGGCATAGGGCTTAAAGGTGATGTCCAGATGTACCATTCTCAGAACTTCTTTGCTGCCAGTCCGAACATCATCTTCGATTGTCGGTCTGAATGCTTGTTCATCTGCTGG
The DNA here is from genome assembly GCF_019279795.1 of Protopterus annectens. Classification (NCBI taxonomy): domain Eukaryota; kingdom Metazoa; phylum Chordata; order Ceratodontiformes; family Protopteridae; genus Protopterus; species Protopterus annectens. Next base: position 1,294,344,889 of record NC_056737.1, read on the forward strand.
TTACCATACCGTTGTCAGATAAGTGCCCAATTGGGGTTTTGTGATGTTCTTATCGTTGTTATTGCCTTGTTCTGGTTGTTGGTTTCATGTCATCCAGCAAGGGGAAATGCCACTGCAGGAGACTGATTCCCTGTAAAGATCAGCACAAGCAGTGTTTGTTCTGTTAAGGTGCTTTCCACGACCATAAATCTTGTGCTATTTGTCTAACTTTCATCCATAAAATGTTGTGTAGTCAGCTTTCTTCCCTTGCTATTTGCTTAGAGAAGCAATGACTTAAACTGTTGGGTAAAGACACTATGGAAGGCTCTTTCCAGCCCGAGGATCAGCTGTCTGTGAAGAAAAAGACCAAAAAAGCTCAGTCAGATTCTTCAACTGTACTGCCTCCACCAGGCATCTCTCTTGAGGCTGATAAAAGCCTAGAGGACTCTAATTTCCTTCTCAGATTCCTGGGCTGCAACTGCTTCAGAGTCTGGCATGGATCCGGCATCACGCATGTGTATGAAGACCTTGCAGTCTGGCTGTACAGGGCTGATACTGTGGCTGATAATTACTGAAGGGCCTTGAGCGGTTTCTCAGATATTGGTGAGGGAAGCAGTTCCAACTACCATTAGAGAGTGTCATCAGGGGTTAGAGTCTCCTAAATAGTTGAAAGCTGACATCCTACTTAAAAAGAAGTAGAAGACTAAACATATTTCGCCTGCTCCTAAAGATCCTAAGAGTGAATGGTAAAACTTCACTCACAGCCTGTTTAATGCTCTTAAGACTCTGAAGCCTCCACAGGAAGGTACTGTTCTGCCCCTCCTTGGTCTTCTACCCCACTTAAGAGGACTAGGAAGCAGGATTCCAATGATGCTGAGTCTGATGAAGAATCACTTATTTATTGCTCTCAGATTTCTTCTCTATTAGTTTATGGTTCTGAAGAAGAAGATGGTCAGTCATGATTCTCCTTTTGAGGAGATTTCGTTTGGTGATGCTATTTCCAGAATTATGAATTTTTTTTCAAATGGAACTGTGCTCAGGTGTGTGATGTTCAGAAGAGGTGTACTATGAGTGTCTGCTGATGGAGTCTCCTAGGTCTTCTGCTTTTCCTCCTGATGTTCTTCGTGTTTCACTGTTGCAGTCATCACATTTGGGTTATCAGCTTGCAGTAGCCCTCATTCGGCCTGATTATCAAAGTCTTGGGTCCTGTGTTGGTTGCTGTCTCATCTTCCATGACGTCAGGTAGTCAGGGGGTATAAAGCATGCAGCCGACTCCATTTTATCAGTCTTTCTTGCCATGCGGTGCCTAAAGCACAAGCAGTTCGTAAGTGCAGGTCAGCCGACTCCTGAAATTTTCGTTTTCGAGTTTCAGAACTGAAGTCTTCAACTAAGCTAAGTACCCCATTGGGGAACCTTTTTCTTGCTGTAAATCGATGTCAGCAAAAATTAACAATTGTATTTCTTGTGGAAAGTAAATACCTCATAAAGATTTTCATTCGTACTGCATTCCTTGTTTAGGCCCAGACCACAACGTACCTCGCTGACGTTTTTTTGCCTTATTCAAACCTCGAACGATTCGTCGTCGGTTTATTTATGCTTCTAAATATTTTGGTACTCTGTTCAATTTATCCAGAAATGGCTTCGGTAAGCCACCCGACTACTGACATTCCGAAAAAACGCAAAGATAAAGACAGAGACAGACAGCATAGGTCCAAAGCTGCAGATGACGCTTCTCCTAAGATAGTTGCCAGTTTGCTGGTACTCAGTGAAGCACTTTTGCAGCACCTGATACCCGCTACTTCAGATTCACAGGCCTCTACTGAGACCCATTCGGAGTGCGGTATGCCGCAAGGTGCTTCTTCAACTGTGGAACCTGTGGATGTCTTTACCTTGGATGGGTCCGGAGCCGCTGTGCAGGCACCAGCTTCTGAGGGTGTATTCTGGCCAACTGACTTGCATATTAAACCAACGCCATCTTCTTCTTCAAGGCCTAAAACTCGATCCATGCCTAGAAAGTCGATGCCCAGACCGCATGGTCAGGCTCCTATGCCTAAAAAAACAAATGATAAGAATGGCTGAAAACCTTATTACTCTATTCAGGGGAAGCCACCCTTCCCCCTCTGAGACCTAGGACTGATTTTCCTTCTGATTCTTCTGATCAGGACTCTGAAATTTCTGTTTCCTCTGATGACCAGGATTTACCCTTATCTACCTATGAGGATTCTGATGCAGAGGACTCCATTCCCTCTGCTTCCCCTCCAGAGGATTTCTCTTTTGGTGAATCCTTGCATACTCTTAGGAAGCATTTTTGCTGGGAAAGCCAGGATTACTCCGACTCCAAAAAGAGGCTTAGGGATTTCTTACTCCTGCCCCAACACAGGCCTTTAGCTATCCCTCCTATACTGGACATTGTTGATGATGCCTTCTCGGAATCTAGCCTGGCCCCTGACTCTTTACCTCCTGCTCCCAAAAAACCTGATTGGTATTACAGGGTTCCTGACTTTCACAAGTTCCTCTTTAAAAATCCTACTGTGGATCCTGAGACCATTTCACAGGGACCCAAGGGCATCAAGGCTACTACTGCCAAAAACCCTACCCCCTCTGATAGAGATTCCAGGGCATTGGATAGATGGGGTAAGAAGGTATATACTTCTGCAACCTTGGCCATTAGGGCCTTAAACTGCCAGTTTCATATGTTAAAGTATCAGCAGCATATTATTGGATTGCTTAAACAGAAAATGATGTTGACTCCTGACTGTGCTGAAAATAAAGATTTACAGGATTTAATGCATTCTGCTGAACAAGATGGAAAACATACTTTGCAATGTGGTTTTGATTCATTAGAGGCATCTTGCAGGGCTGCTGTCACTGGGTCTGTACTTAGAAGGTATACTTGGCTTAAGGAGCAATCTTTGCCAGATCATGTTATAAATTGCTGGATGCTCCCTTAAACCAAGACCTCCTGTGTGGCAGCAAAGCAGTAGTAGTACTTAAAAAGATGGAGGAAAAAGCTAAATCTATGCAAACTGTTAAAGGATTTCCTTCAAGTACAGCCTCCCAGATTCAGTAGGCATTGGCCTTCAAAGAACTGGTCCTTTCCAGTCCCTTCCAGGCCTTCTCAGTCCAAACCCAGGAACAGCAGACCACCTAGGCTACAGTCTCAGGCTACGCACAGATCTAAGCAGTGGAGGGCTCCCACTTCCAAAGCAGGGAGTAGTAAGCTGCCCCCCTACAGAAAAATGGCACAATGACTTTACCTTAACCCTTCCAAGCCCTGCTCAACTACCTGCTCCCTTAGGAGGAAAGCTAGCCCTGCATGCAAAAAACTAGGAACTCATTACCCAGAACAAATGGGTTTTGAACATAGTTTCCCAAGGATACAGATTCCACTTCTACACACTACCAACCCCAAATGGTTGTCCAGACCTACCCCCAAATCAATGGGTGGAGGCCCAACAGCAGGTTCTCTCTCTTCTCAGTATCAGGGCTATTCAACCTGTCCCAGCAGAACAAAGGGGACAAGGTTTTTATTCAAGACTTTTTCTGGTATTCAAAAAAGACAACTCCTGGCATCCTATCCTGGACCTCTCTATTCTCAACACCTTTCTGATGGTTTCAAAATTCAAAATGCTAATTCTTCAACAGCTTCTTCCTATGCTAGCCAAGGATGCCTGGCTGGCAACCCTAGACTTAAAGGAAGCGTACCTGCACATCCCAATAAGAGGATCCTGCAGACAATACCTACATTTCAGGGCAGACTCCATGCACTTTCAGTTCTCTGCACTTTCCTTTGGCTTATCTACTGCGCCCAGGGCGTTCACAAAGTGTCTAGATCCAGCCATTGCATTTTTCAGGCAGAGAAATATTCAAATTTACCCATAATTGGTCGATTGTCTGATCAGGCACAAAGCCAGGACTTGCTATTACAACACCTGGCATTCGTAAAGAAACTTTTAACTTCACTGGAGTACACCATCACCGCAAAGAAATCTCACCTAGTACCCTGCCAACAGATTGTATTCCTGGGAGCAAGCTTGAACACAACTTCCCAGATGGCATTCCTCACTCCGGAGAAACAACAAGTTTATTTTACAACCTACTTCAAACTTTTGGCCACAAAACCCCAGCTATCTGCAAGGAAAATACTGCAAGCTCTGGTGTTCATGGCCTCTTGCATTCTACTAATTCCATATGCAAGACTGCATATGAGGAAACTCCAAAGGTATCTAAAAAGCCTATGGTGTTAACATTCTCAGGACCTGGAAACGATGATTTCTATCATCCCTTGTATGAAGACAGAGTACCTTTGGTGGGCAGAGGCCTGCTACCACATCAAGGGACTCCCTTTCACTCTACCCCCTGTCTCCCAAACCCTAACAACAGACGAATCGGACTATGCATGGGGGGCTCACATGGCAGGGCAGTGCATTCAGGGCAAATGGAACCTGAGACAGATGCACCTGCATATCAATCAAAAAGAAATGTTAGCTGTACAGAATGCTCTGACAGCCTTCAAAGACCGTATTCTTCTAGGACAACTATTGGTAAAGACAGACAACACCATAGTTATGTGGTACATAAACAAGCAGGGAGGAACCCACTCCTACCCTCTCGGCAGACTAGCCATGGCCCTGTGGAACATAGCCTTGAGCTACCAAGTACACCTACAAGCACCTACAAGTACAATTCCTGCCAGGCAGACTAAATACACTGGCAGATGACTTAAGCAGAAATCTCATGGACCCTCACGAATGGAAACTAGAACCCAAAATATTCAACCTCTTGAGGAACAAATGGGGGACTCCAGAGGTAGACCTGTTTGACTCCCCTCAGAACTACCAGTTTGAACAAATTCTGCACAAGAACTCCCCACAGTCAAGCTTGGAAAGTGGATGCCCTGTCCTTTACCTAGGAAAGCCTCTCGGTTTATGCCTTTCCCCCTCTGCCTCTCCTCTCGAATGTTCTACTAAAGATCAAACCGGACAAGCCAAGGACAATACTGATTGCACCAGAGTGGCCACGCCAGCACTGATACCCCCTTTTGCACAGTATGACAGTGCTACAACCATGGCACCTGCCTCAGACCCCTTCCCTGCTGTCCCTGCAGGCAGGCCAGATTCTGCACCCTCAGCTTCAAACCCTGAACCTTGCAGCCTGGCTAATTCCTTGAGCTCTCCTCTAGCATCCCTCAGTAAGCAGGTACTGGATGTCATTCTGGAGGCAAGGAGGCCTAGTACTAGAAAATCCTATGCTGAAAAGTGGAAAAGATACTGTTCCTGCCCAGCTTACCTCATATTCTAGAGTACTTAACAGAAATGCTCCACAAGGGCCTATCCTTCTCGTCAATTAAAATTAATGCCTCTGCCATTTCAGCACATTATAATACTGAGATACCCCTCTTCTCTCACCCCTTACTAAAACAATTCCTTAGAGGGGGCCAAAAATTTAAGTCCCCCCCAGGAGAGCTCCCACTCCAGCCTGGGACCTTAACATTGTATTGGAAAAGCTCACTCTTCCCCTCTTTGAGCTAGCTGCTACAGCAGAGTTGAAATTCCTTTCTTGGAAAACAGCCTTCCTTCTAGTCATCACTTGAGCAAGAAGAGTGTCTGAATTACAGGCCCTCATGGCAGTGGAACCCTTCATTATCTTCCATGCGGACAAGGTTTCCCTCAGGATTAATCCTTCCTTTATGCCCAAGGTGGTGTCTACTGTGGCCCTAAATCAGTCCATTCATTTGCCTACTTTTTTCCCTAATCCACAAACCTAAGGGGAATGAATACTGCACTCTCTGGACGTGCACAGACAACTTAGATTCTATTTTGACAGGACTAAGCCTCTCAGAAAATCTGAACAGCTGCTAGTTGGCTTTGCTGCAGGGGCAGAGGGGTAGGCCATTTCAAAGCAAACCATTTCCAAATGGATAGCCCACTGCATTCATTTCTGCTACAAGCACCATGGAAAACCTACCCCACAGGGGATAAGATCACATTCCACCAGGGCTGCATCTACCTCTGCGGCATTTCTCAGAGGAGTCCCCTACTAGGGACATCCTAGAAGCTGCTACCTGGAGCTCTGTACATACCTTCACCAAGCATTACCACATGCCTATCTTTTCTAAATCCAGAGCTGGATATGCCACTGCAGTCTTGCAGGGCTTAATAGCTGGCCCTAATGCTCTTTAACTTCCTCCTCCCTTCCTTAGCTTTGGGAATCAACCCAAATGTGCTGACTGCAACAGTGAAACACGAAGAACATAGTACAGTTGTATACACTTACCATAAATGTAGATGTTCGAGTGTATTCACTGTTGCAGTCCTGGTTACCCTCCCTCCAGCCCCCTGACTTCTCTTGGCTCTACCTTTCCTTCTTGTTAGTGTATTTATTTTTTCTTGTGTATTTGCTTTTTGATAGGGGTTTTACCATACCATATAACTGCTTCCTATTGTGAGGGCACCTGACATCTGGGGCAAGAATAACTGATGTAATGGCGTCGGCTGCATGTTTTATACCCCTAATGACCTGACGTCATGGAAGAAGCGACAGCATCCGATGCAGGAAACTGAAGACTCTGGTATTCAGTCCAGCTGAGGGCTACCTGCAGGCAGATAACACAAATGTGATGACTGCAACAGTGAATACACTCGAACATTTACATTTGTGGTAAGTGTACACAACTGTACTTTATACAGGTGTTTGTATAAGGCATTGGTGTAGAACTCTTCATAGTTGCCAGTTCCATCTGAGAGGGTGGTGCAGTAAAGCTATTTATACTATCTTGTAAGTTGTTGTAATCTGTTTTGGAGAAGTTTTTTAGTTTAGTTGCTGCTGGGGGGGGGGGGGGGGGCAGGTGTGTGTTAGTTACTTTGAATGAGACTGATTTGTGGTCAGATCTCACTAGGAAAGACCTCACAGTGGGGGTGCTACAGTGGTCCTCCATATTGGTAAGCACTAGATCCAGGGATTTGACGAAGTCAAGGAACCTTTGGGCAAGTGAGTTAGAGCACGAGTAATTTACCCTGTCAATGGATGGGTATTTCAAGTCACCCAGAATCTTGGTGTTCAGATGCATCTTGATAGACTCAAGTAGATCCAAATAGGCAGAGTGGGTGTCCTGATTCATGTAGGGGGTCCTGTATCTGGCAGTGACTTGAATAGGTGTCCTACCAACAGTTGATTGCATCTGAAGTATCTCTAGGGAATCATATTGTTTAACCAATCTCAAGGTGCATTGATCTTTAATGATTATCGTTTGACCGCCTCCTTTAGTTTTCACACCTTGAGTTTGTGGTCTGAAAGTGTGGAAGGAGGTGCACCCTGGTATGGCTGTGGTACTCACCACAGCCTTGAACCAGGTCTCAGTGGCTGCATAAATGTCTGAGTCTTCCAGGGTGTGAGGACTGCTTCCAGTGAGTGCAGTTTCTTGTTGAGACTCCTAGCGTTTAGCAGCATAACCTTGAGGTTGTTTGTAGATGGAGTTTTTTTAAGTCAGGAATTTTGTCCTTGAGACACTGCCTAAAAAGGTGCTATAGTGGTGGCAAGAGCCTTAGCCAGTAGCCGAAATTCCAGAGGTGACAGATGGAGATCAAAGCTTCGAGGTCTTTTGATCATGTCATCCCAGGCTGACAGATACTGTATCCCCTTAGAATGACACCAGAAACTAGGCCAATTGTTAGTCAGTCATTTTCTGTTTGTATTGAGGCATCATTCTAGGTGAAGGTAAAATGCTGCTTAAGGCTAGGGACATACCTGCCTGAGACGCACAGTCCGAGAGTTCAGTCATGTCTCCCTTCATATAGTCCAGACGTCTCAAGTCATTCACACCATCATGGACAGAGTCATAACAGTGCCTGTTTTGGAGAGACTTGAGTGCATTTGTGTTATGGTGAATCCTGGCACCTGACAGATAGCTGACCGTGACCATCTCCTTATCCAGGCTGGTGAGAGGGACTAATATGGTTTTGTGTTTTGCCTTAAGGGTTTGACAGGTGAGATACTGGTGTGTGAGCTATGTGTATTGAGTTCTGCAGAGGAAGTATTATGTGTAGTGTGCTTGTGTTTGTGTTTGGGAGGTTTCTGGTATTTAGGTATGTTTCTGGTGAGGACATCCACATATGTAGGTATGTGTGAAGTAGGTTTGGGTGGAGTAGAAGCTGAGGTGTGCATGCTGACAACCCGCGTATTGTCATATGTACTGACTGGTGTGTGAGAGAGGATGGATTCAAGGTTGTTAATGCAGTCGCATCTCTCACATGTTGAGTTTGTGTGGGCTAGGATTAGAGGGTTGTCTGTGAACAAGAGGCAGTTGCTACACTGGCTTAGGATACCCACGTCAACCAAGTTGGCTGGAGAAACTGAGGGAAATTGATCATCCATAGTGTTAGGTAAATTTATATGGTCAGGAAAACAGGTTTCACTTAGGAATGGCTAGTGTGTGAGAGGTGTGTTGGTATCTCTGAGGCTAGGCTTAGTGTTCCACCTGACAGTAGAGCAGGGCCACAAAAAAACCTCTGGAGGACCACAAGCAAAGTGCTAAGGGAAAATTTAACAAGCAAAATGCTTGAGTCTATAACTGCCAGTGGTAGCCACCACTGTGCAGCAGTGCTCGATGTTGCGCTACATGCAAACAAGCGCAAATGCAGGGCTTAAATAAAACAAGAAATAACCCTTTTAACTCAAACTAGCCGGTAAGGATGCTCTGCCTGAGTTCTAGTCCAGTCACCCACAATTAGATGGGACCAAGAGAGCACTCTCTTCACTCAGGGGTGCAGAAGGGCCTTCTCCAACAAAGACTACTTGAATTTGATGCTCAAAAGTCACAAATCAGACCCAGAAACAGCAGACCTGGAACTGGCAGTGCTGCAGCTGAACTAGTACAGTATACAATAAAATGTGGCAAAAATAAAAAGTTCAGGCAATTCAAACAGACAGTAGAATGAAAATATAATTAAAATTGCCATATAAGAGCAAAAACAGGCACTTAAAGTTAGCTGGGAGCAACAGATGCCTCATATCTTCCAGTATCTCAATGAAGAGTTGGTTTTAGTGCTCAAGTGTTACAAAACGGTCTAGATTCAGAAGTCTGAATCTAGCCTATGTTACAAAACACAGGAGCACCAGAAATCCAAAGTGCATAAGATCACATTCACAACAGCAAAAAACAGTTTAAATAAAGCAGCAATTCAGTAGAACACTGACAAGCAGTAATAAATGCAGCAGAATAAATGCAGTTGAACACTTTAGTGCAAGCAACAAAAAAAAGTAGGATGAGGCACAATTACAGTAGGAGCAGCTGAATGTATGTATGTATATATATATATATATATATATATATATATATATATATATATATATTTTTTTTTTTTTTTTGGTATTCTTTTCATGGTAAGAACCTTCCTTCTATTAAAGCTGGTTTTGCTAGGGCTGTGGCTTCTTCTGATGCTTTTTTTCAAGGGTTTGGCTACTAATTATATTGCAGAGGCAGCAACCTGGACTCCTTTGCATACCTTTACCAAGCACTATAAGTTGGATGTAATTTCTAGGGCCAGAGCTGGCTTTGCCAGAGCCATTCTCCATGGATTCCTAGAGGGTTCTGCTGGTCCTTCATCTTTCCAGTCTTCATCCTGAGCTTTTGCAGTATTTTTTTACAATAGAAAGAGTACAACAATGATATGGAATGACATAGTACCGTTGTGTAAAATCTTACCATAACAGTAGATATCCTATTCTTCACACACACCCCCACCTCCCAGTCCTTTTTCCTACAAATATGCCTGTTATCTGCTATTATCTTGCTATTGTTAGGCTGTCATTCCTACTGGGGCTTTTCAGTTCTGAGGTTGGTACATCTGGACGTCACCTTTATGCCCTGTGTCACATGCAGAGAACATACTTGTGATGTACGGTGTACCCATTTCAGCATAAAGGCTTTGGTATACTGGCCGGATGTCAAGCTGCCTTAGGCAGGGAATCCATATTGTAAAGAATTGGAGAAGAACATCTACCCTTTTGGTAAGATTTTGCACAACTGTACTTTCTTTGACAAGGTAGCTTGGATCACTCTCAGTAGTAGGGAAGGGAGCTCAGCAATTGAGAAGGGCATCACTGCTGCTGCTGATAATTCACTGTGTTGAAAGGAGTTAGTTGAGGTGGTGTGGCCACCTTTTGAGGATGCATTCTAGTTGCCTTCTTTGAGAGATATACCAAGAAAAGCCCAAAAGGAAGAGGCCCCAGGACAGACTGAAGATGTTGAAGGGATTATATCTGTCATCCTATCTAGGAATACCTTGGGATTCCAGAGGATGACTAAGAAGCTGTTGCCTGGCATAGGGAAGTCTGGTCTACCCTGCTTAGATTTTGTAACAGCTGTGGCTCACGGATGGATAAGCAGTTTAGAAAATTATATTACATTGAACATCTTTACTAAACAAAACTTGCAGAAACATTTAGTGCATTTCCCTTTATTTGTAAATTTTGAGTGACGTAGGGTACTTTGCATTACAGATATAACATTTGACAGTACTTTCTTTCTGCTTTTCGTGGTTAGGGGTCGCCACAGCGGAACTCCGGTCCGCTAACAATTGGCAGTACTGCTGCTGTTTAAATTACCAACTGTTATATTGCCACATACTGGTACTGTACAGGATCGCAGAATTTAATGATGAGTAGAAGTCTCCTGGCTCATCTGGGCAGCTGAGATCTCCCATCTAGTAGATTAGTTACAGCTGCCAACCATTTGCTATTCTTACTTTATGTGATGTTACTGAATAGAGGTAGAAAGTCGCATTCTAACTGTCCCCATGTACTCGTACTCAATTAATTTCTCCAGAATTTTTTGGTAACAGTAGCTCTGCAAGGATGCTGCAAAAATAATTCTTCATTCTCTCTGAGTGGGAAAAATGCATGAGTTACCCTGCATTCAGTAATTTGTCTCAGCTTGCCAGCTTTGTCTCCTGTCTGTGCATCTTTGTATGTCATAGTTGCTGAAAATGTTTGTGTCATGTCCAAGGGACACAACTTTTCTTCCAGTTCTTATGTAGTGCTTCTTAGATGATGTCATATCTAGTAACTAACAGAGAAAGTTATAAAACCTGAAAGAACAGAGCCAAAGGACCACTCCTAATGTTAAACTTAAAATGGTGGATAGTGTAAAGATACTTGAGCAGATTCAGTTGACGAGCACACGGTAGAGCATTGTTTTGTATTCAGTAAGCGGCTGTACATGGTGTGTAGAGCACACTACTATGGCAAACACTGTAGCATACTAATTACAGCATAAGCAGCTGAATTGTATGCTAATCAGCCAATCCAAGATGGAGGAGCTGTGCAACAAGCTATAAAGCAACCGTGTAGACTCTGCTGGTTTTCCCAGTGAATTCCAAAACTTGTTGGAGTACAACAGAAAGTAGTGTACACAGAAAGAATGTTGGGGGCTGCTGTTGATTTAATTCATGTATATGTGCAACAGGCTGAAGTCTGCTGCTAATAGACTGACCAAGAAGGAGAAAAGTTTTCAGACCCCAGTTAACTTATCACATTCTGCATGATGTGGAAATCCTGAAGTGCTATAGGGTGGGTAGAGAGACACTACAGGAACTCTGCATAGTCTGTCGTCCTCAACTCAGACCCAAGGCAAACTGAAGGGAAGCAATACCGGTGGAGACAAATGTATGTGTGGCACTTAAAATTTTAGCTACAGGAACCTTTCAGAGACCAGAAGGGGACATGCTAGGGGTATCACATGATACTCCATCAATTCTTGAATGCTGTCCTCCAATGTGTCAGTGACCACGTATATTTTTTCCGTTACTCCTGAGGACAGGGCCACAAATATTCAGGAGTTCTGCCCTGTAACACACTATCCTGAAGTACTGGGTGCCGTAGATTGTACATATTTAGAAATCAAGGCACCACACAGGGAACAGGGACGGGTCTACATAAATAGAAAGTGCTTCCACTCCCATTAACTGTCAAGTCATCTGTAATGCTAAGGGGATCATCTTCTGGCAACCCAGGCAGTTACCACGACTCTCATATCTGACGCACTTCCCAACTTTATCAGATGTTCACTAGGGCTGATATCCCACAGGGTTATTTACACAGGGGATGCGGGTTATGCAGTGGAACTGTGGCTGAAGCTCATCAGAAATGCACACACACCCACTGAAGGACACCATAAAGAGGCACTCACTCAAACCAGAAATGTTATAGAGCATGTGTTTGGGGTGTTGAAGTCACAGTTCCACTGCCTAGATACATCTAGGGTAGCCCAGCAGTACAATCCACATACATGTACTCAAGTCTTCACAATCTTTGCCATGCTTCACAACATCATCCTGAGAAAACAGCTTCAGCAGGATCAACAGTGGGAAGGGGCACACATCCCATCACCAATGTCAAGGTCACCACGGCCACACAAGGGTGAGGAATCAAAGGGGGAACCAGCAGCTGGTGTGGGTGTAGGTAGATGTAGGCATGCTCAGTATGCCTTTGCACTGGACTGGCTAAGAGGCAACACAACACACCCAGTCACCACCTAAGGGGCTAAACCTTCATCCTATGCATATATATATATATATATATATATATATATATATATATATATATATATATATATATATATATATATAGTAATATTGATGCCAGGCAACACTCACAGCCTTTACCTTCCCATATAATGGCTGTGTACTCCTAGCATCAGACAGATTCAGCCATGAGCTAACACTGTAGCAACTGCTGGACTTATAATGCAAGTGTTGAACCTGGATTGTTAAATCAGAATTGTGTAATAGAAGTGAATGGCATATCCTTGCATGTTCTTACTTGGTAATGTAAGTAAGTAAAAGGTGGGTAATCTGTACAATAATGGCTTTAACATAGCAGAGACTTATGTGAATACACATGTCCTCCATCAAGTAATAGGCCTCAGGCATCATAAGATTCATCCATTCATACCTGTCAAAACTACTGATGGTCACCGAATATCCTCAGTTTGGTCTCAAACTTTTGTACTGGAAAGTCATGAAAGAGAGAAGTTAGAAAGTAATGAAAGTAATGAGCCGCATTTCAGTTTCAGACTTCATAACCCACGAAAGATTCTTAAAAATAATGATAGAAAAACTGTTTTGATTCTGTCAATTGTCTAACTATGTAAGATGCAAATATGTGAAAAGTACAATTAGCAAAACATCACAAACACAGAAATACTAAGCACTACGTCAGCTATGCACCCTGAACATCAGACAACAAAGCTTATTTGTACCTCAATCCAAAAGACAGAAGACAAGGATATGGCACAGTTATCATCACTTGCACAGGGTGTTGTGTGTGTGTTTGGGGGGGGGGGGGCAGGAAACCTAGGCTGACACAAAAGGTGAGTGAGTGTATTTTAGTAAGAAAGAAACAGGCATGCATTAGGTCATGGCTAGCGGTTGTGTCTGTGTCTGTATGGGACTTCCAGGTGAAATTGGTGTGCGAGTCTCTGAAAGAACATAGCCATGTATGTCTTGGTATATTGGACAGGTGTGAGCCATGCATGGTAGAGGTGGCAGTTCATTGTTGTCGTACCCCCACAAGAACTGGCTCTGTCAGGAGTTGCACTGGCATGTCCATGCTCATGGTCAGATACACTGCTGCTACCTGAATGTGACTGATGTCTGCTGGACAAACTCTCCTCACAAGGACTCCCAGAACCATGAGCCCATGGCCTGCCAAGTCTAGGTGTGGACACCTCAGCCACTGATGGAGCAGTGGAAGTAGTGCTGCTATGGGAGCTGGATCTTGTAAGGCCATGTCGGCTAACATCAGATGATGTTGCTGACCTACGCCCATGTGGATCTCGTTCCTCTCCCTGCAGATGTTCCAGCACAGACACTGCCTGGTCCAACATGTCATTCATCCTTCTGATGAAGTGCCCATTTCAGGATGCGAAAGTGCTTCCTTTTTAAGTTTTTGTGATTATTAAATTGTTTGCACCCAAGCTGTGTTTATTACGTCTTATTTTTGAAACTTTTATTGATATACGGAGAGGTACTTTATTCCTAGGCACCTAGGCACATTCTTTGTCCAGTCATTCATGCAATCCATCGAATCGACAACACAGTGGAGGCAGTCACGCATGTCAGCCAGTGCCACATCCACAACCCTAAACATTTCACTGGAGGTCCTATTATAAAGTGTCTGTGCCTCCATGATGGCCCTAAACATATGTCAAGTGGTGCAGGAAGACACACCTAGATCAGGTGTAGGATGGAGAGCAGGCCTCTTCTGAGCACACCCTAGCCACCGTCCTGCATGGCACCTCGTCCACTCTTTGGCTATGGCCAGAGTCAACAGGCACTAAAGCCACAGTAACCACACTACCCTGATCGAGTGTCTCACCCTCCACCTGTCCAATATCTGAGGGATCACTGGAATGGGTTGGTGTAGACCTACTAGCTGTGTCCGATGAAATTACAGGGAATAGTTGAGTGTCAACCTCCTTGTCCAATTCGACCTGTGCACCCCTGACTGTGCCTCTGTTTGGCCGCCATCATCATCAGAGTCTGCTGATAATCTGACATCAGGTGAGAGTCCTACAGTTCCACTGTCAGGATCACCTGTGATAATAAGCAACAAACACAAGAAAGAAATTAACACCTACACTACTGTAGTCCAATGTATGCTAACAAACTAACAGTTTTGCCACTATTACAGACAGACAGTACAGCAATACACACAACAGTCCTGACACCCACACCTCACATATGGAAAAAAATAAATATTTCTTTGAGCTGCTTATCTGTACTGACATAAAAATGCTTGGCATACCATGTGCAGATGATTGTAGGATCCGTATGGAAGATGGTCCTGGAACAAGTTAATTAAAAGGTAGGGATGTCATCATTACAGTTAACAGCAACACAGGGGGTTAAAACATTTTGCCCTTTATATGTCCATTAATGATCATTTTAACAAGAGCTTGGATGACATGTCCAACCCAAGCCTATGTATAATCAGCCAGACTGTGTTGTTAACTGTGTCTGTCTACAGCTGTCCCCCCCCCAAAAAAAAAAAAAAAATTATGTTAAACAGAACTTAAGTATTGCTGTCAATAGAACAGAACTTAAGCTTATCTGGAAGCTCCTCCTGGGACATGTCCTCTCTGAAATAGCAGTACCAACATCAATGAAATGCTGTTGTGCACTTTCTATTGAGGTCTCTGGATCCCTGATAGTGGAAAGAAACTCTTCATTTGGTGCCAGTGGTGGCTCTGTAGCAGCCCCCCTGCCCCACGTAGCCAGCTGTTTATGGGCCACTGCAGCTGCTCTTATCTGGGCCAGTGAAATCAACTCAGTGGCCCTGTGGCACATCTGATAACATGTCCTGTTCTGGCCACCTACTGTGTTTACATCAGCCACTGTCTGCTGCCAGATTTGCATTCTGCCAGACATATCCTGACATCCCCTCTCAAGCAGAAAGGCACCATGTCATCTAAATACTTCCACAGTGACTTCATTCTCAGGGTCACTGAAGCAGGGGGTTTGCTGGGATTTGGATGCCTGGGTGCGATAGTCCTAGGTGACATAAAACACAAAAGAAGGATAATATGCAAGTATCACATAAATAAAACTCCTGTTTACATATAATGCAAAAAAGGTAGTATTTCAATATTACCCACTGGAGAAACAAAAAAGCAACCAAATATTCAAATATAAAAAAGGAATTATGTGGTTGTAACATATTACAATGACACACAAAGCAAGGGTAGATCCAAAACAAGGAGAATAAAAATAGAAAATTTTGTTTGTGGCAACACAGAACTGGAACTTGGCTCCCCACCCCCAAAGTAATAGGCAGATGACACATTTTGCTAACGAACTGTTTGTGAACTGCTAAAAGTGCTTGTGACGGGCTGTCTTTACCCCAGACCAGTAATCAAGGAGCCTCACTCCTCACCACTAACACCGGTAAGAGACAGTCACTAAGAACAGGAATGGATTTACACAGTATTCTAAGATGCAGCTCTCTGTGTCAAGCACATTTTTCCCCAAGAGCACATGGGGAACACACTCCAGACCTAGGACTGGATTCTCTTTCTCCAGATCCCAAACAAGACTCACTGTGGAGCATTGTGTCCCAGTTCCAAGTAGCTGACACACACACACACACACACACACACACACACACACACACACACACACACACACACACACACACACACACACACACACACACACACACACCTGGGAAAGTCTGGTGCAGATGTATTAACTGTGCCTCTTCTGCCCAGACTATAAGGTAACTACGTTGCCACCAGTCAACCACTGTCAGGCTCTTAACAAGGGTATCCAGTTATACTTGTACTGAGTAAAATCAATACTAGCATGCTTACTAGAGTATAACCAAAGCAGCCAGGCTTTTCAGAGTGGCATGGGAGTCACTAAAATAAGCATAAGTACCCTCAAGATGTTAAAAGTATTCTCTAAAAGACCAGCCACAATGAAAGGTATAAAAATATTTAATAATAAATAATAAAAATAGAAAAACAGGAGAATACTGAATAATCTAAGTACAGTAAACACTAGAGTTTTAGTCACAGGAGAAGTAAAAGTAACACAGTTGTACAGATTCAAACAGATACAGAAAAACACTACTTAACTCATTACATCTGAGTGATACCTCCAGGCGCATCTGGAGTTAATTGCTACTGACTCCTGTAGGCATCAAATATTGATTAGTCATATTTGCATCAATAATTTAAAACCATGCTGTGTACAAGGTTTAACAGATTTCATTTTAAAGCTCTGTCAGTTAGTATTTCTCTTTGGAAACCTACCCTGTTGAAAATCTCCAACAAAGCATTCACCATCTTCTCTGCCTCGATGGAGGACAGAGCCACCGCCTCAGGGTATCTAGTAGCATAATCTACTACTACTAGGATAAACTTCTTCGCTGTTGAACTGGAGGTACTCAAAGGCCCCACAATATCCATAGCTACCCTCTGAAATGGCTCCTGTGTCACAGGTAAAGGCACTAATGAAGCTTTGACCTTGTCCCCTGCCTTGCCTACCTTTTAGCACTGCTCACAGGTCCTGCAGTACCCTGTTGCATTACTTGCAATCCCAGGCCATTAAAAGTTTTGCATAAGATGTCTCTTGATATGCTTTATGCCCGTATAACCTGCAAAAGAATTGTCATGGGCTGTAGTGAGAGGTGCCAGAAGGTAGGCTCTGGGCACTATCGACTGTTGTATTACTTTACACTCTAGCCGTCCCTCAGGGTCCACTCTCTGTACAGTAACCCTTTGTTCCAGTATACAGACTCCCCTTTTCCTTGAGCATCAGGTGTTTCCTTAGCTAAGCCTTGTAAGGTAGGATCCGAAAGGTGAGCTTGTCTCAACTCCACCTTTGTGACTCCTCCCAGCTCCCCTTCCACAGGAAGCCTGGTACCTTCTGACAGCAGTGCCTCACTGTCAGCCTGGATACTACCACTCACCTCTGTCCTTGCAGTCACCCTGTCCATGGGAACTTCACTACGTAACAGCAACTGTGGCTTACTTTCAGGCTCACTGCCACAGGTAGCCACGTCACCAGCCCCAGCTTCATGTGTGGGGTCTGTATGGTTCTGCCCCAGCCTACCAGACCTGCATGCCTGTCTCCAAGCCTGATCACATGTAACTGCATGCACACAAGGTACGGCATTACCTAAATCATTCTTTATCAAGACATCTGCAGGAATATCCTCAAACACAGCTACCTGCTTGCTTCCTTTTGCAACCTCCCAGTCAAGGTGAACCCTGGCCAAAGGTATTTGAATGGGATCCTTCCTAAAGCTCTGATTGGAGTGGACTGCCCAAGCAAATACTGATCCTCTTTAACCACTGCAGGCTTCACAGTAGCTGTGTCAGAGGCTGTGTCCCTCCTAGCAGTGGCTTGTCTTCCATCCAGTATAATAGGATGCGAACTCCAGTGATAGTTTAGTACCCCTGTTGTCTACAGACAACTTACTACTGGCACTCAGTTATTTTCACTTGCTGGCTCCCTCACCTTTTGTTCCCCACCTTGCTTCAGTGGACATTTGTATGCTACATAGCCCTTCTGGTTACATTTAAAATGTCTAACCTCTGATCCTGGCTGTGCACCTGAACTAGGGGCTTCTCCTGTTACTGGTAGGCTCTGTTGGGGTGATTTAGGCTGCCCACCTTGAGTTCCCTTATCCATGTGCAGCACCGGGTATCCCCTTTTTGTGCAGTGATGCCTGTTTGCTAAGTAGAGATCTCCTTTTCTCCCCAGCTTATCTGCAGAGTTACACTTCCAGTCTGCCAGCCAGATTCTCATGTTCTCTGGCAAAGTAGTAACGGCTTGTTCCCTAGCCAAAAGGTCTGCCAGCCTTTCAGAAGTGGTGACCTGGCACCCACTCACCCACCTATAAAAATAAGTGTTTAGCTAAGCAATATAATCACATATACTTTCATCAGCTTTGCATCTGTGCTCACGAGACCTTTTTCTGTAAGCTTGAGGTGTTAACTAATAACAGTTCAATAAATATTGTTTTACTGTATTATAGTTTAAAAATTCAGTAGCAGACAATTTAGAAACAGTTGGTACAGCTTTACCATGGAGTAAGGGGATCAAGACCCATACCCAGAGCTCTTGATCAACATTATATTGTTTACATACTCTTTCAAAATATGCGAATATAACTATCAAAGGTATCCCCGTCTGCAAATTGTGGAAGAAATTCAATGAGCGTTATTGCTTCTGTGGTCCGGTTATTCCCTTCCCCATTACCTCCATGACCCTGATGAAAGGTCCTCATTTCCTCTCATATTGTCGTTGCTTCTCTTTTTCTTCAGCCTCCAATTGCTGCAGTCTTTCATTTTCTTCAATCTCCAAATGCTGCAGTCTCTCTTCATTCTCCAAATGTTTGGCTTTCATTTCATGCTGACGCTGCTTCTCTTTTCTTCAACCTCCAAATGTTTGGCCACCAGTTCATGCTGTCACTGCTTTGCCTTTTCTTCAGCCTCCAGACATCATAATCTTTTTCTAAAATATCCAAATGTTTGGCCTCCAGTTAGTCTTTTTAACTCCAGATGGATTTTTAGTTCCTCTGAGGAAAAGATGAACTGTCCTGTTTCTGAATATTGCACATCTCTCTCACAAGACTCATTGTCCTTCTGGCCACTGGTCCATGCTGCAGCTGCAATTAAAGCTGAAATAATTTCCTCTTTAGTTCGGTTAGCATGCAGCAGTCCTTTGGCTTCACACACCTTGGCCAACTGGTTCTTTGTCAGCTTACCAAAATCCTCTGTTGACATCTTTGCCTGCTTTCCCTGACTAAACTAAACTAACAAAAATAAATAAAGCTGTTGTGAAAATGAAACTGTGACTGTTTACCTTGTGGCTGTTGAGAGTATGCATACCTTTAGTGACAACTGCCCACAGGCTACAGACGTTTAATTAATATCCCACCACTCTGCCAGCAATATGTGATGAACTCTCTTTACCCAAGACCAGTAATCAAGGAGCTTCAATCCTCACCACTGACACTGGAGAGAGACAGTCACTAAAAACAGAAATGGATTTACACCATGTTTTAAGATGTAGCTCTCTGCATCAAGCACAGTTTCCCCCAAGAGCACACAGGGAATGCGCTCTAGACCTGGGACTGGACTCTGTCTCTCCAGATCCCAAACAAGACTCACTTTGGAGCACTGTGTTTCATTTCCAAGTAGCTGACACACCCCTACCTGCATATTTGATTTTCACACACATACACACACACACGAAAGGCCGGTACAGATTTGCTAACTATACCCCTCCTGCCTAGACAGTAAGGTAACTACACTGCCACCAGTCAGCCATTCTCAGACTCTCTTACAAGGGTATCCAATTATACTGAGTAAAATCAGTACTAACGTAAGTGGTAGCATGTAACCAAAGCAGCCAGGCTTTTTGGAGTGGCCAAGGCGTCACTAAAATAATCACAATACTCTCAATATGTTAAAAGTATTATCTAAAAGAGCAGCCACAATGAAAGATATAAAAATATTTAATAGTAAATAATAAATAGCAAAACATAAGAATACTAAATACTAGAGTTTCAATCACAGGAGAAGTAAAAATAACACAGTTGAACAGATTCAAAGTGATGCAGAAAAACGCTACGTAACTAATCTCACTGTATTTCCTGACTGTCTAAGGAATAACTGCTCCAAAGCTAACTTAATACAGCAAGGCAAGATTAGATGCTGAGATGCTTACTTCCACAAGGCAAGGTGATGAGCTTCAAAACTAAACTACCACCACTGATGGTGGGAACTATCGCCCATGCCTGACTAGCCGGGTCTGCAAGGCCATGGAACGTATCATCATGGAACTCATAAACAAAGACATTGCTAACTTCCAAACTCTGGACCCCACCCAGTTCGGGTTTGGGAGATCATGCCTTCTGAAACTGATCGACTTCTTTGAGGCAGTCACCAAAGCCGTAGATGAGGGTAAGGTGGTTCACACAGCCTATCATGCCCTCGCCAAGGCTTTCAACACCATCCCCCATTCTGGAATTCTAATCTCACTAAACTAGGTATAAATTTCTACGTCACAAGATGGGTTGCCAACTGGCTCACTGACGGAACTCACACTGTAAAAGTTGCAGACTCCAAATGCGACTTCAAACCAGCGACAAGTGGAGTACCACAGAGTCAGTCCTGGGGCCGCTCCTGTTTGGTATCTACTTCTCTGAAGTACAGGCTAACACAAAAGGCCTATGGCTAACAAAGTTCGCAGATGACTGCAAACTAGGAGCCATAGTCAAGTCTCCAAATGATGTGGACATCCTACAGAAGGGCCTCACTGAGACATATGCCTGGTGTCAGAGGCATGGCCTCAAGCTCAATGCCAAAAAGTGCATTGTCATCCCTTTGGTAAAATCTCTGTACCCATGAACTACCACATAAACGTCAGTCTATTTAACACTGAATGTGTGATAAGAGACCTTGGGACCCAGGTGGACAGTAGTCTCTCCTTTGCATCACATCGCCACAGTAGTCAGGAAATCCTTCTATGTGGCACACCTCATCACAAAAGGGTTCTCAGCCAGGAAAAAAAGAGGTCATTGTTCCCCTCTACTCGGCACTCATTAGACCCATTATAGAGTACAACGCCCCTTTTGGAAAGTACCTCACAAGACATCTGCATCAGCTGGAAAGGCCACAGAAGTACCTCACAAAGAGGATTACTGGCCTCAAACAGATGCCCTACACTGACCATCTCAAAAAACTCCAGCTGTACTCTGTAGCATATTGCCTACTCTGAGGAGATCTCTGCCTAACATATAAAGCTATGTTAAACCCAGAGCTGTTAGACTTGCTACACCTAAAGAAATCCCAGTCCCTCTGAGCTACACGCTCTAGGGACCTAAACCTTGTCACCACAATAAACAGGACATGCTGGAGGGATATATTCCTGTCCCAGAGACTTCCTATACTCTGGAACAAGCTACCCATCTATGTCAAGCAAAGTTCCTCATTAGCACTCTTCAAGAAAAATCATGATGAGTGGATGGGAAGTAGGAAATACACCCTGGGGATCACATCTATGTCTCTGCTCGACAGGGGCACAGGAAATTAAGTTTCTTGCGTGGCATAAGCCGGGGAACCTTGTTGGCTAGGCTTACTTAGGCCCTTGGGCCAATAGCCTAGTACCTAGCTATGAACCTAAAACTGAACCCCACTAACTGACTGAACTGACTGTGATAACTGTTGTAGATCTTTATATCAAGTTCCAAAGAAAACAAAATAAAACAAGCTGTTGTGGGAGTTCCATCCTCTCAGTGCTGGTTGCAGAATCACATCACATTTGATCACCTGACTCTGGTACAATACTAATTCATAGCTTTGCTAACATCTGTTGCAGTATTTGAAAATTACATAACAATTTCAAAAATGTCTACTTTTCCCTTCCAGAATTCTTTGTTTAAACATATACATTTAATCATTTATACACTATTGTTAATGCAAGCATCTGTACAAGTCAGTGTGATAGTCAAATGACACAAAATTATATACAAAACTCCAGCTAACTATGTGGGCATATGTTGCACATGCTCTGCCCTATTCTTCCTGGCTTAGAAGGCAATACCTCACATCATCACTGTGCTATCAAATAAACTGTCCCAAAAACACGTGTACACATTTACCACAGAACATTCAATTTTATGCAGTTGCAAGTCATGTCTAACTGTGACCAGCACTCCCCTAGAGGTGTCTATGAGCTATCCTAGAAGGCTAACACCCCTGCCTCATTGACAATGTATGACATTTACATTTCACTGAAATAACAGTAGAAGAGTGTAAAGAGAAAAAAAACAGTAGTAACATTAGCACTTGTGATGACAGTTAATAGGGCAGTGCATCTGAGAAAGTGAAATGTCCAGACAAACATGTCTATGCCATATATATATATATATATATATATATATATATATATATATATATATATATCTATATAAAGATTTGTCGTAGTGAATTTTTGAGTGTATCCAGTGTATAAGTGAAAAATGCAAGCATACCTTGTCAAGATCAGTAGTCTTCTATGCAGGTAAATCCCAAAGGAATATATTTTTCTGTGTTATCCACATAAACTTGTCGCATCACCTTCAGGTTCCCTAGCTACATGATTCCCTTTTTATAGTGTAGATTCAGGGCTGTCAGCCTCGTGAAGATGCAAATGAGGAGTGAACTCATTAGAATTGCTGAATCCCAAGTACATGGCTCAGTGTTGCACATTAAACATAGTGCAGGCACTCCCTCAGTGCTGTTGCTAATGGATTGCAACTGTGAATGATTACTGGTTGGGAGAAGAAAAACACAACAATTCAGACTCCCTTACATCCAGTGGGTGTGTCAGCTAGATTAGACTTACAAAGTGTAGAAGTAATTTTATCATGGTTTTAAATGTAAGTAAGCAGCACACACTTCATCGTTTCTGTTCAGTAACATGCAACCTCCCCTTTATTCTTGACAACTGTATATTATTGCCATTTAATATCATCAGACATTTTAAGGACATTTGTGCAGAATTCCTTACAGACTGCATGTCTCAGATTGCTGGTCAGATAAGACAAGAATGAGCAACAAACACAGAGATAGATGAGACAGAGCTGCATTTATGCAAGCAATAGTCATAAATGGTTATGTGATCACTCAGTGCTGGCATATGTTTTGTTAATACTGTGGATGCAGTTGTTTGTATGCACAATGATGTTCATTCTCTGCTGCAAAGCTCTCTCTGTGGAAAAGAGGGATAAAAAATATTTCATGTGTACCAACATAAGTTTTTGTAGTGTTTATTTAATAGATTTGTTTACTTCCTTTCTCATAATTTTCCTCTTTTTTATTTTTTTAATGCCAGTGTTAGGGTCCTGCACAGTTTAGTACAAACCGGGGAAATGGAGAACCACCATAAATGTCATATTTAACTTTGCTGATCTCGTTTGCACAATCCTGGGTTAGTGACTTGCACAGGAAGCAGATAGAGCATCTGCAGACAGAGCGTAGACATCCTAAATCTCAAAAAGAATACATTGTTGCAGTTTTTGCTTTCCACTGCTCAACTCCTTTAAGCAACATTGCATGGCAGCTAACACACAGAAGTTAATAATGAATATGGAAATATCCCACTGTTTAACTATTCCTTTGGCAACAGGTGTAAGTGTAGGGCTGTAATACACATGATTCTGGATACTAATAGAGGATGTGTGCTGCATATTTTTACTTTTGTGACAGTTCAGTTTATACTAATGAACAGGAAAGCATCTAGTATTATTTCAATATTTCTATAGCAACAGGTTTAAGTGTAGGGCTGCAATACACATGGTCCTGGGTTCTAATACAGGAAATTTCAGGCATTTTTATGTTGTTGAATTTCACATTGTGTTAAATATCACTTATAACAATTTATACATAATTATAAATAGTGAAGCTGATATGAATTATATGTATGAGGGATAAGACACTCTTACCATGTTTTGAAGGTTCAGATGTATGACTGAGGGTATACTGTCTTCTGTGTTACTGCAAGTATAATTCTGCTATCTGGAGTTGGATGGCCTTCACACTTAAGTAAGACATGTGCACAAATGAATGTATATACAAGGACCTTGTCAGGTCACACACATACATGGTTAACACCTTGGTCTGTCATCTGAATTTATAAATGATTTATGACTGTCTCTGAGAAGCACTTCTTCTGTGGCAGAGACAGAAAGTCACTGTTGTGGAAGAAAATGTTTTGTCCCTTATTCATAGGTTTGAATCCCACATTGTAAAAATCAATTTTAACAGTGTAGAAAGCCAAACAAACATATGTTAAGTCATGAAATGTATGCCCCCCAGTGCATGCCTGCAAAGTTAAATCACGTAACAGTTACAGCAGCAGACACCCGTCAGACTAATGTCAAGTGTCAGATCAGCCTTTTAATTTCAAAAACTGCTTTCCTTTCTATTTGGCACTGTTGGTCTCCACTTAACACCATGCAAATGCAGTTGGCATTGTTGCTCGGGTTTATGCAGTACCAGCAAACAAGATAACAGCAATTGGTGGGAAATTGTTAATTGCTGTTGCACTGCTTTGGGATTAGACATGTCTGGTGTTAAAGGGGAAGGTGCCCAATGTAGAGTGTGGAGGTGAGGAGTGTTCAGGAGTCCCGAATATTTATTGGACTCCAGGTAAAGCACCACATCCAAAAGCTCCTGCAGGGTGATTATTTTGGTTCCCAGTACAAGTCTGAGGCTGGGACTTGTCTGGCCAAGGCTGTATCAAGTGTGACTAGCATTCCATGCAGTGCAGAACAGTGTAGACACCACTTCAACAACCTAAAGAGGAGCAAGAGTGATGCACTTAACCAGTGGTTGGATGAGTTCTGAACTAGCAACATACCACAGTTGTGCAAGTAAACTAATAAAGATAATTTGTAATACCTAGAAAGCTAAATATAGGAAAGACTGCATAATGCTCTTTTCTTTTCACAGTTAATTTTGCAATAGATGCGAATAGGCAGGCCCATGCTGAGCATCTAGAGAGATCGAGGGAAGCAAGTAGTAGTTATGCAGCAGAAGAGAAGTATTACTGTATCTTTTAAAATTTAAAGAAGAATGTTCTTTTTTGTACAGTAGTAGCAAAGTAAACGTGCATGTCCTAACTGTAAAAGCAAGTATGCATGCATCAACCTCTAGCACATACCAGCTGTAGGAGTCAAGTGTAAGACTGTAGTCAGAGGTCATGAGTTCAAATACAATGAGTAACAAGTATATCGTACTGCAGTTCTTTAATAATATTACAGAAATTAAATTCTACACAAGTGGCATAAATGCCCTGCTGTTAACTTTAATCTTTATAATTGGACCAAGCATATGTGCAGTATCTGCACATTGCAAGGATTACTTTGAACAGTCTGTAATTATAGTTTGCAGTTATTAGGAAGTATACATAGATGTAAAATTTAAGATAAAATAGTTGTATTATTGTCATAAATGCATTGTATGTCACTTATGATGGTACTAATTTTATCTTATTGTTTTCTCTCACCCTAACCCTTATCTCTTCTTTTTTTTTTGTTTTTTTTTTCCTATTACGTGTTGTCAAAATGTCTCCATGTCATCCATCTGTAATATATCAATCACTAAATGCTTTACAGCACAGGGAGGTAAGCCAGCCCCAGTGGCTCAGCCTGCCCCCACTCCCCCACCTCCGGCACAGATGCCTAGCACATTTGGGACCTAACCTGGCAGTACTGCCTCTGCTGCCCTGCACTACCACCACCCTCAGGTAGCACTACCCTAGCAGTTGGTGCTGTGGTACCCTTCAGCAGTACTGGCTGAGGTGTAGATTTCGTCACCCACCAAGAGATGACAGGGTTGGTGCATAGGGTTATGCACTGCACCATTGGTGTGCGCCTACGCTGGATGCAGAGGCTTCTGTCCCTCATGGTCCATAGGAAGAGGAGATCAAGCACTCCAGCAGGCAGCGGAGTAAGGGGACTGTGATGACTGTCCTGTGTGTAAGGACTAGATTCTCATTGTCCCCATGTTTGACGGGTATGGGATTGCGTTGTCACCTCCCTCACCCCGGTCATGGTGTCCCCCAACCTTTTGTGTCCCTCACCATCCCTGTGTCTTGTCTTGTTTGTCCTGTTTGTTTCCTCACCTACCCAACTTACATAACCGAAAAATACCAACATCCCTTACCCAGCATTCCTGTCTTACTGAAGTTAAAAAAAAAAAAAAAAAAAAAAAAAGTCCCATACATAGTTCTCCATTTCCCACATGTATCTTCTTTGACACATTTGATTTGGTACACATTTGATTTGGTCCAGTTGGCCCTACACCATGATTACTTTGTTGTCACCCCTGTTTTTGTAGGTGACGGTCCAAATTCAGCTAATATTCTGTACATATTTTCATTTTGCACAGTTAAAGAAGTGGATAGCTATGGTTCTTTACTCCCTCCCGCACATTGCTAAGTTGCTTTCCCTTGTTCTTTCCCCTCTTTGCCCCATTTCACCATTTTCCTATCTAGCCCATTTTAATACCTATAATCTGGTCAAAATATAAAATCTCACACAGCTCGCATAAGTACCAAAAAAATGGAGTTCTTCAGTTTTTGGTCTCTGTGTTGACATGGAGTTTGGCATTGTGCACCAATGCCAAGTGACAGTGAACGGCTCTTCTGTGGTGCCATTATCTCCCTGCAATGCTGCTTAAACCTGCTGTGCTACATCGACACACAGTGAATGTATTATAAAGAATAATTTTATTCCATTATCAATACTTATTTGGGAAGCCAACATGAAATGGATAGCTACCCATGTCCAACTATCAAGATATTTAAGTTCTGCATGTTACCTGAATTCAAACCCTATATCATCTGGGCTCAAAAAGAAACTTGTCAGTGCATTTACATCTGCTGCCACAGAGTCAGCTAAGCAGAAGGTGTGTTTCATACCCTCGGTACTGACAGCTCTAATAATTTTAGCAATGAGGCTCACATTTGTGCACTGCTTAACCATGCACAAGCAGGAAAAGTGGTAGAAATGTGCATGTTCCCTTTGTTTACTGCCCATTTAGTGTTCATGGCCATGAAACTGCATGTGAAAACAAACAGAATAAAGGCACTATCTAAGAAAAAGACATATTTACAGTGCATCCATCTGTTACCTCCCCCCATGCACAGCAACTTTGGTCACTCAGTACTTGTTAACAAATATATCGACTACAGTACATAAAGAAATAGCAAATGTCTTATATACCATCACATCTTTAGAATGACAATGCACATTCAGATTTTCCAATACTTGTAGTAACGTGGACAGCTGTTTGCATATAGTTTATAAAGCTGATTCTTAAAATATACCTGCACATTGGAAACACAACCAAGTACTACACATTGCACACTCCAACATGCAGAACTTTAATATCTTGACAGTTGAACATTGCTAGCTATCCATTTTATGTTGGCCTCCCAACATCCACTATAAGTTGTCCTGTAGCCTTGTAAAAGTCTGACTTGTGCCATGGTGCTTGCACACAATACAGAGTTCTCTAGTTTGTGTACTTAGGTGTGGGATCTGTTCTCACTGCAGCCAACTGGGAGGTGTGTGTGTGTCTATTTAGTCAGAGGACCACAAGTGTGTATCCTGCAGTTACCACTCCATTCCCATGGATTGCCAATATTTTGACACTTGCACCTGCTTACATATCCATTTCATGCTGGCCTCCACACTTCTCCCCAGTATCCACTGCTGATGTCATCCACTATAAGTTGTCCTGCAACGTTGTAAAAGTCAGACTTGTGCCATAGTGCTTGTTTAAAATACAGAGTTCTCTAGTCTGTGTACTTGTATAGGTGGGGTTCTAATCTCACTGCAACCAACTGGTGTTGTGTCTGTGTCTGTCCACTTGCTTGACATTGGAGACCGCATTTTACACCAACATGTAGGACACTGCTATTAGCATCGTCTCTTCACTAGACAAAGCAGATGTCATCACTTGTAAAGTGTTATCTGAGACTGTCCAAGCCAGACTTGTGCTGTGACACTTTTGTTAAATACAGAGTTCTCTACTCACTGTACTTAGGTAGGGTCTCTGTCCCACTGTGTGTGTGTGTGTGTGCGTGCGTGTGTGCACTTGATTGACATTAGAGACTGAAGTTTACACCAGCATGTGGGAAACCACTGTTACCATCTTCCTCTCATCAGCTGAAGCTGATTTGTGGATGTGCAGTATTCCCATCAGAGCAGGGTCAGAGACTAGCCTGTAAGCCAGGCACAAGTCATTTCATCCTATACAACAAAGATTATAGTGACATAGCTTTCAGTCTGTCCACATACGTCATGACATGGTTTGTAGGCCCTATATTTTTTTGGTGAGAAACCCCTGTGCTCTCTCCAGCTGCTGCAGGTGTCTAGTGAGGTACATGCAGAAGGGAGCATTATACTGTTGGTCTTCTGATCAGGGTCAAGTACAGTGATGTTATAACATCCTCAGATCTGGATATGATACCCTGACTTATGAGGTGCACAGTGTAGCCTTTCCATACCACTGTGGAAACTTTGTGGTTGAAGTTCAGATTGCTGTCTACCTATGTTCCCAGATGTTCTTCGTGTTTCACTGTTGCAGTCATTACATTTGGGTTATCTGCTTGCAGGTTGCCCTCAGTTGGCCTGATTAACAAAGTCTTGGGTCCTGCGTCAGTTGCTGTCCCTTCTTCCATGACGTCAGGTCGTCAGGGGTATAAAACATGCAGCCGACGCCATTACACCAGTCTTTCTTGCTGTGCAGTGCCCGAAGCAGAAGCAGTTCGCAAGTGCCGGTCGGCCGACTCCTGAAATTTTCATTTTCGAGTTTCAGAACTGAAGGCATCATCTAAAGCTAAGTACCCCGATGGGGAAACTTTTTCTTGATCCTTACCGATGTCAGTAAAAGTTAATAATTGCATTACTCGTGAAAAGCAAATACCTCATAAAAATTTTAATTTGTACTGTATTCCTTGCCTAGGCCCTGACCACGACGTACCTTGCTGTCGGTTTTTAGCTTTATTTAATCAGCGCACTATCCATCGTCAGTATATTTTTGCCTATAAATATTTCGGTTCTCGGTTTAATTATCCAGAAATGTCATCGTTAGCCATCCGACTACCGGGATTCCGAAAAAATTTCGAAGCTAAAGACAGAGACAGGCCTCCGAGGTCCAAAACTGCCGAAGACGCTTCTCCTAAGCCAGTCGCCAGTTCGCCGGTACTCAGTAAGGCACTTTCGCAGCCCCCGATACCCGCTGCTTCTGATTCGCAGGCCTCTATTGAGACCCATTCGGAGTCTGGTATGCCACGAAATGCTCCAACTATGGAACCCGCAGATGTCTCTGCTTTGGATGGGTCTGGAGCTGCTGTGCAGGCACTGGCTTCTGAGGGTGTATTCAGGCCTATGGACTTGCATATTAAATGGACGCCTCCTTCTTTACTTAGGCCTAAATCACGATCCATGTCTAAAAAAACCAACACCCAGGCCACATGCTCAGGCCTCCAGGACTAAAAAACAAATAAGAATGGCTGAAGATCTAATATCTCTAATCAGGGGTAGCCAACCCCCCCCCCCCGTATGAGGCCTAGGAATGAAGTTGATTATGAATCTTCTGATCAGTAATCTGTTTTTTCTGATTCTTCTGATGATCTGGATTTGTCCTTAACTACTTATGAGGATTCTGATGCAGAGGACTCTATTCCCTCTGCTTCCCCTCCTGATGATTTTTCTTTTGGGGAAACCTTACATACTCTAAGGGAGCATTTCCACTGGGAAAGCCAGGATTTTTCTGATTCAAAAAAGAGGCATAGGGATTTTCTTCTCCTACCTCAGCATAGGCCTTTAGCTATTCCTCCTGTACTAGACATTGTTGATGATGCTTTCTCGGAATCTAGTTTGACCCATGATTCCCTGCCTCCTTCTCCCAGAAAACCTGACAGATACTACAGGGTCCCTGAGTCCCAAAAGTTCCTTTTCAAAAATCCTATTGCAGATCCAGACACTATTTCACAGGGGCCCAAAGGCATTAAGGCTTCTACTGCTAAAAATCCTACCCCTTCTGATAGAGACTCCAGGGCGCTGGATAGATGGGGTAAGAAGGTTTACACTTCTGCAACCTTGGCCATTAGGGCTTTAAACTGCCAGTTTCATATGTTAAAATATCAGCAACATGTTATTGGACTGCTTAAACAGAAAATTATGTTGATTTCTGACTGTGTGGAAAATAAAGAATTACAGGATTTAATGCATTCTGCCGAACAAGTTGTAAAACATACTTTACAATGTGGTTTTGATTCATTAGAGGCCTCTTGCAGGGCTGCTGTTACTGGGTCTGTGCTCAGAAGGCATGCTTGGCTTAAGGAGCAATCTTTGCCTGATCATGTTAAAGCTAAATTGTTGGATGCTCCTTTAAATCAGGACCGCCTGTTTGGCAACAAGGCTGAAGAAGTTCTTAAAAAGATGGAAGGTAAAGCTAAATCTATGCAAACTGTTAAAGATTTTTTTACAAGTTCAGCCGCCTAGATTTAGTAGGCACTGGCTCTCTAAGAATTGGTCCTTTCCAGCCCCTTCCAGGTCTTCTCAAGCCAAACCCAGACACAGCAAAACCCCCAGGTTTCAGTCCCAGGGGACTCACAGAACTAAGCAGTGGGGGGGCCTTCACTTCCAAGTCTGGGAATAATAAGACTCCCCCCTATGGTAAACTGTCTCAGCGACTTCCTTTTAAAATTTCCAAGCACATATCAACTGACTGCCCCTTTGAGGAGGAAAGATTGCTCTTCATGCAAAGAATTGGGAACTCATTACCCAGGACAAATGGGTTTTAAATATAGTGTCCCAGAGATACAGATTTCACTTCCACATGTTGCCAACACCAAGTGGGTGGCCAGACCTACCCCCAAATCAGTGCGCAGAGGCCCAAAAACAAGTACTTTCTCTCTTAAGCATGGGGGCTATTCTACTGGTACCAGAAGAGGAAAAGGGACAATGTTTCTACTCGAGACTTTTCCTGGTACCCAGAAAAGACAATTCATGGTGTCCTATCCTGGACACCTTTTTGGAGATTCCAAAATTCAAGATGCTGACTCTTCACCATTTACTTCCTATGCTAGGCAAAGATGCTTGGTTGGCAACACTAGATTTAAAAGAAGCATACCTGCACATCCCAATCAGGGAATCTTGCAGAAGATACCTACTCTTCAAAGCAGGCTACATGCCCTATCAGTTCTCTGCACTGCCCTTTGGCTTATCTACTGCGCCCAGGGTATTCACAAAGTGCCTAGCTCCAGTTATTGCATTTTGCAGGCAAAGAAATGTTCAAATATACCCATACCTGGACGATTGTCTAATTCAGGGAGAAAGCCAGGACATACTTTTGAATCATTTGGCCTTTGTAAAAAGGGTTATAACTTGCCTGGGGTGCACCATGAATGAAAATAAATCACACCTGGTACCCTGTCAACAAATTATATTCCTGGGAGCAAGCTTGAATACAACTTCCCAGATGGCTTAACTCACACCAGACCTACTTCAAACAAGTGGCCACAAAAACCCTGCTATTTGCAAGACAAATACTGCAAGCCTTGGGGTTCATGGCCTCCTGAATTCTTCTAATTCCATATGTAAGACTGCATATGAGGAAACTACAGTGGTAACTAAAAAGCCTATGGTGTCAACATTCTCAAGACCTAGAAACAATGATTCCTATCATACCTTGCCTATGCCTAGAGTTCATTTGGTGGCAGAGGCCTGCCACCAAAACAAGGGACTACCTTTCATACCAACCCCTGCCACCCAATCTCTAACAACAGATGCATCAGACTATGCATGGGGGGGCTCACCTGGTAGGGAAGTGCATTCAGGGCAAATGGAACCCAAGTCAAATGCACATGCATATCAGTCAAAAAGAAATGATGCTCATCGTGTTACCCTGCTGCAGTCATCACACTTGGGTTATCCTGCCATCAGGCGGTCCCGCAGTCGGCCCGAATTCCAAAGTCTTGGTCCAGTGTCGGTTGCTGTCGCTTTTTCCCTGACGTCAGTGCGCCAGGGGTATATGAGAGGCATCCGACGTCATTTTCCCCAGTCTTTCTTGCCGCGCAGTGCCCGAAGCAGAAGCAGTTCGCAAGTGCTGGTCAGCCAACACCTGAGATTTTCGAATAGAGTTTCAGTCCGAAGTCTTCAAAGCTAAGTACCCCATTGGGGAACCTTTTCTTGCCTCAGTCCAATGTCAGAAAAAGTTAACAATTGCATTTCTTGTGGGAAGCAAATACCTCATAAGGACTTTCATTCTTTTTGTATACCTGGCCTAGGCCCAGACCATGACGTCACTGGTTGTCGGTTTTGTGCTAGGTTCAATAAGCGAACTATAAAGCGACTCTTTGATTTTGCACGACACTACTTCGGTAGGAAATTTAATTACACTATGCCGTCAGAGCAACCGACTACCGGCGTGCATAAAAAATGCGAAGATAAAGAAAGGCAGCCTAGATCCAAGCCAGATTCCGAGCCCTCGGCTGGGCCGGTCGCCGGTTCTCCGGTTTTCAGGGAGGCACCTACGCAGCCCCTGGCTACCGCTGAATTGGATCCCCAGACCGCTTTGGATTCTCCAGCAGAGAGTTCTAGGCCAACGCAGCCATTTTCTTTAGGCCCTACCGACGACATTGCAGTAGGAGAAGCCGGTGCTGTAGAAACACCTTCGGTTTCCGAAGGTGTCTTCAGACCGACTACTCTCACCATAAAATCTTATGCTAAGCTTAAGACTCCTCTAAAACCAAAAAAGACTACACTTCAGTCTCCAGGTCAAGGCCCTATGCCTAAGTAACAGATGCTTAAAATGGCTGAAGATTTAATTTATTTGATCAGGGGTTCCCAACCCCCCCCCCCCGACAAAAGGCCTAGACAAGAGGAGGATTATGCCTCCTCTGATCAAGTGTCTGTTTCCTCAGGCTCCTCTGAGGAACAGGATTACTCCTTTCCCCCTTATGAAGATTTTGATGCTGAAGACTCCATTCCCTCACCTTCTTCCCCTGAAGATTATTCCTTTGGGGAATCCTTACATACCAAGAGGGAACATTTCCACTGGGAAGGTCAGGACTACTCCGACTCAAGGAAAAGGCTCCGAGAGTTTCTTTTACTCCCCCAGCACAGACCACTTGCTATCCCCCCAGTTTTAGACATTGTGGATGATGTTTTCTTAGAATCTAGTCCAAATCCAGATTCTCTGCCTCCTGCTCCAGCCAAACCAGATAGATACTATAGAGTGCCTGACTCACACAAATTCCTATACAAAAGCCCTGTTGCTGATCCAGAGACAATTTCCCAGGGTCCCAAAGGGGCTAAGGCTTCTATGGCTAAAAATCCTGTACCCTCTGAAAGGGACTCCAGAGCACTAGATAGGTGGGGGAAGAAGGTTTACACCTCAGCTACTCTAGCTATGAGAGCACTAAATTGTCAATTTCACATGCTTAAATACCAGCAATTCCTAATGTCTCAAATAAAACAAAAGATGGGCACGCACCCTCAACAGTCTGAATTCAAGGAAATGCAGGATCTGTTGCATGCAGCTGAACAGGTGGGCAAACATACTTTACAATGTGGTTTTGATGCCTTGGAAGCTTCCTCTAGAGCAGCTGTTACTGGGTCTGTTATACGTAGGCATGCTTGGTTAAAGGAACAATCTCTGCCTGATCATGTTAAAGCAAAGTTACTAGATGCACCCTTACAGCAGGATGTCTTATTTGGGGTTAACGAAGAGGAGGTTTTAAAGAAAATGGAGGATAAGGCAAAATCTATGCAGACGGTCAAATATTTCTTACAGTTACAGCCCCCACGCTTCAGCAGAAATTGGCCAACGAAAAATTGGTCCTTTCCAGCTTCTGACAGACCACAGAGGGGTAAATACAGGCGCCTAAGGGGTAGAGGATAAGCACAAATCCCTTACAAACCTCGCCAATGGGGCACTGCAACACAGAAGGGAGGAGAAGACAGGTCCCAAACTACTAGAAGGCAAACACAATGACTTAAACCTCAAACTGCCAAGTAAAACTCTCTTGGCAGCTCCCTTGGGAGGAAAATTAGCACTTTTTGCAGACAACTAGCGCATCGTCACAAAGGACATATGGGTCCTAGACATTATCTCACAAGGATACAGATTCCATTTCCACACCTTGCCAAGGATAAAAGGAATGCTAAACCTGCCAGAAAATCAATGGGCAGAGGCACAAAAACAAATTACAGCTCTCATGGACATGAGAGCCATTCAACTGGTACCTACACAGGAGCAAGGCCAAGGATTTTACTCAAGGCTCTTTCTAGTCCCCAGAAAGGACAATGCTTGGAGACCCATTCTGGACCTTTCAATTTTAAACACCTTCTTGCAAGTACCCAAATTCAAGATGCTAACACTAAAGCAGCTTCTTCCCACGTTGGGCAAGAAAGCTTGGCTAGTAACGTTGGACCTCAAGGAGGCATACCTGCATGTCCCTATCAGACAAAATTGCAGAAGATACCTCCGTTTCATTGCAGGTTCAACCCATTACCAATTCTCTGCACTGCCCTTTGGCTTATTTACTGCACCCAGGGTCTTCACAAAATGCCTGGCACCAGTAATTGCATACTGCAGACAAAGAGGAATTCAAATATACCCATACCTGGACGACTGCCTCATCCAAGCAGAAAGCAAGGACATTCTCTTACAACACCTGGCTTTTGTAAAACATCTTCTAAGTTGCCTAGGGTACACAGTAAACGAAAAGAAATCAAAACTAGTGCCTTCACAAAATATGACATTCCTGGGTGCCAGCTTGAATACAACGGCCCAGATGGCTTATCTGACGCCAGACAAGCAACTACAATTAACTCAATACTTCAGAGCAATGGCAACAAAGACCCAACTCCCTGCAAGAAAAATTTGGCAGGCCTTGGGCTTCATGGCATCTTGCATACTACTAATACCATTTGCAAAACTGCATATGAGGAAATTACAGTGGTACCTAAAAAGCATATGGACTCAACACAGCCACAGCTTGGAAACAATGATACCTCTCATTCCCTGCCTTCAACAGGAGTTTCTATGGTGGTTACAGGCATGTCACCTCAACAAGGGTCAGCCTTTCACCTTACCCCCAGCCAGGCAAACTATGACAACAGATGCATCGGACTATGCCTGGGGGGCACACATGTCAGGATGGTGCATTCAAGGCATATGGACTGCAGATCAAAGGAATCTGCACATCAATCAAAAAGAAATGCTAGCTGTACAAAATGCTCTGACAGCCTTCAAGGACCTCTTACATCCAGGACAGCTTATCATAAGGACAGACAACACCACAGTAATGTGGTACATAAACAAGCAAGGGGGTACACACTCCTACCCTCTATGCAGGCAAGCAATGAACTTGTGGAACACAGCATTGGCTTACCAAGTTCAATTACAAGCTCAATTCCTGCCAGGAAAAAAGAACACATTGGCAGACGACCTAAGCAGAAACATCATGGATCCCCACGAGTGGAAACTGGATCCACAAGTATTTGCAATGATAACTCAAAAATGGGGGCTCCCAGACATAGACATGTTTGCCAGCCCCCAAAACTATCAACTAACAAAATTTTGCACAAGGACTTTTCACCATCAAGCTTGGAAAGTGGACACACTCTCATTCAGTTGGAAAATGCTGACAGTATATGCCTTTCCTCCATTACCCCTTCTCACAAAGGTGTTTCTGAAAGTCAGGATGGAGACACCCTGAATGATACTCATTGCCCCAGACTGGCCACGCCAGCACTGGTACCCACTATTAAGGAATATGGTCCAGGGCCCACCATGGATTCTACCACAAATTACCCATCTGCTCACACAGCAAGGCAATCAGATTCTACACAGCCAGCTCAAAACCTTAAACTTGGCTGCATGGCAAATCACCTAAGCAACCAGCCAGCTCCTCTCTCACAAGCTGTTATGGATGTTATTCTGGAGGCCAGGAGGCCCAGCACCAGGAAAGCCTACTCAGACAAATGGAAAAGGTTTTACGCCTGGAACCAAGCTAAAGGCCAAAATACCCTTCAGCCTGACATACCTCAAATTCTGCAATATTTAACTGAGATGTTACACAAAGGGCTTTCTTTTTCATCTATTAAAATCCACGCCTCAGCTATTTCAGCTCACTACAACAGGGATCCTCCCTTATTTTCACATCCACTCCTAAGGCAGTTTCTCAGAGGGGCCAAAAACATTAGGCCTCCCAGGAGAGCACCAACACCTACTTGGGACCTCAACTTTGTTCTGGAAAAACTTATGCTACCTCCTTTTGAGCCAGCTTTCTCAGCTGACTTAAAGTTAAATCATGGAAGACTGCCCTGCTGCTAGCAATTACTTCAGCGAGAAGAGTTTCAGAGCTTCAGGCAGCAATGGCAGTAGAGCCTTTCCTCATTTTTCATCAAGTCAGAGTTTCTCTATGAACTAACCCCTCCTTTATGCCTAAGGTGGTATCCAGTGTGGCTCTAAATCAAACCATCCATTTACCCACCTTCTTTCCAAATCCACAGAACAAAGAAGAAAGACTCCTACATTCCTTGGACATTCACAGGCAGCTACGTTACTACTTGGATAAAACTAAGGTTTTCAGAAAATCTGACCAGCTTTTTGTTTCCTATGCTACAGCATCACAAGGAAAGGCTATCTCAAAACAGACCATTTCCAAATGGATAGGACATTGCATACGTTTTTGCTACACCCACCATGGAAAACCAGTTCCTGCTAGCGTAAGGGCCCACTCTACCAGGGCAGCAGCTACATCTACAGCCTTCCTCAGGGGGGTGCCAACCAAGGATATTCTGGAAGCTGCAACTTGGAGTTCAGTACACACCTTCACCAAACATTACCACTTACCACTTTACTGTAAGACTAGAGCTGGCTTCGCCACTGCAGTTTTGCAGGGCCTTCTAGCCTCCTCTAACCCTGTTTGACTCCACCTCCCATCCTTAGCTTTGGGATTCTACCCAAGTGTGATGACTGCAGCAGGGTAACACGATGAACATAGTACAGTTTTTTACCTACCATAAATGTAGATGTTCGAGTGTATACCCTGCTGCAGTCCAGGTTACCCTCCCTCCATCCCCTCTGACCTAACTAAGACCTTTCTATACCTTAAAATCTGTTACAACCTTTGTGGTGTATTTGCTTATAGCTGGAGGGATTTTTTGTTTATGCTACACTTTTTATTATTGGTACTATCTACTGGCCATCATTTGGGGGGGCACCTGACATCTGGGGCAAGAAAAACTGAAGAAAATGGCATCGGATGCCTCTCATATACCCCTGGCACACTGACATCAGGGAAAAAGCGACAGCAACCGACGCCAGACCAAGACTTTGGAATTCGGGCCGACTGCGGGACCGCCTGACGGCAGGATAACCCAAGTGTGATGACTGCAGCAGGGTATACACTCGAACATCTACATTTATGGTAGGTACAAAACTGTACTTTAGCTGTACAAAATGCTCTGACAGCCTTCAAGGACCACACTCTTCCAGGACAACTAATGGTAAAGACAGACAACACCACTGTTATGTGGTACATAAACAAGCAGGGGGATACACATTCTTACCTCCTCTGCAGACTAGCCATGGCATTGTGGAACACAGCCTTGAGCTACCAAGTGCACCTACAAGCTCAATTCCTGCCAGGAAAATTAAATACACTGGCAGACGGACTAAGCAGAAACACATGGACCCACACAAGTGGAAACTGGAACAAAGGATTTTCAACATGTTGACAAGCAAATGGGGGAGCCCTAATTTAGACCTGTTTGCCTCTCCCCAGAACTACCAATTGGATAAATTTTGCACAAGGACTCCCCACAAACAAGCCTGGAAAGTGGATGCTCTATCCTTCAGCTGGAAAAACCTATCAGTCTATGCCTTCCCCACCCCCCTCTGCCTCTGCTCTCCAAAGTACTACTAAAAATCAAACCGGACAAACCAAGGATGATTTTAATTGCTCCAGACTGGCTGCGCCAACACTGGTACCCCCTCATGCGCAGTGTGTCATGGTTATTTCCATGGCACCTGCCTCAGACTCCTTCCCTGCTGTCTCAACAGGAGAACCAGATTCTGCACCCTCAGCTTACAACACTGAACCTTGCAGCCTGGCTAATTACTTAATCTCTCCTTTACCATCCCTCAGCAAACCTGTGATGGATATCATTTTAGAGGCATGGAGGCCTAGTACTAGAAAATCTTATGCTGAAAAATGGAAAAGATTCTGTGCCTGGAACCAATCTCAAGGGATGAGCACAGCAGCGCCCAATTCATCTCAGATTTTACAATACTTAACTGAGATGTTTCACAAGGGCCTGTATTTTTCCTCTATTAAAGTACACGCCTCAGCCATTTCAGCTCACACAGAACCTCCCCTCTTCTCTCATCCACTGCTCAAGCAATTCCTCAGAGGTGCCAAAAATTTGAGACCACCCAGGAGATCTCCAACCCCAGCCTGGGACCTTAACATTCTCTTGGGCAAACTCACTCTACCTCCTTTCGAGCCAGCTGCTACTGCAGACTTAAAATTTCTTTCTTGGAAAACAGCTTTCCTTTTAGCAGTCACTTCAGCTAGAAGGGCATCTGAATTACAGGCCCTTATGGCAGTGGAGCCTTTCATCATCTTTCATGCGGACAGGGTGTCCCTCAGAACCAATCCATCCTTCATGCCCAAGGTGGTATCTAGTGTGGCTCTTAATCGGTCCATTCATTTGCCAACCTTCTTTCCCAATCCATGGAATAAAGGGGAACGGATACTGCATTCCTTAGATGTGCACAGATAACTTAGATTCTACTTGGGCAGGACTAAACCACAAAGGAAATCTGAACAACTGCTGGTGGCATTTGCTGCAGGCACATAGGGGAAGGCTATTTCAAAGCAAACCATTTCTAAATGGATAAGCTATTGCATTAATTTCTGCTATAAGCACCATGGAAAACATATCCCCCAGGGGATAAGACCTCACTCCACCAGGGCTGCATCTACCTCTTCAGCCTTTCTCAGAGGCGTCCTTACCAGGGACATCCTAGAAGCTGCAACCTGGAGCTCTGTACATACTTTCACCAAGCATTATAATTTGCTAATTTTTTCTCTAAGTCCAGAGCTGGCTTTGCCACTGCAGTCTTGCAGGGCCTTATAGCTGGCCCTAATGCTATCTAAATTTCTCCTCCCAACCATAGCTTTGGGAATCAATCCAAATGTAATGACTGCAACAGTGAAACATGAAGAACATAGTACAGTTGTGTACACTTACCATAAATGTAGATGTTCGAGTGTATTCACTGTTGCATTCCGGGTTACCCACCCGCCATCCCCCTTTTCTATAACTTCACTTTACTTCACTGTATTCTAAAGCCTTTGTGGTGTATTTGCTTTTAGATGAAGGTAAAGTTTATGTTGCTAATAGTGCATTTTTATATATTACTGTTTATATATATATATATATATATATATATATATATATATATATTTGCTCCCCATTTAGGGGGGCACCTGACATCTGGGGCAAGAAAAACTGAATAAATTGGCATTGTCTGCATGTTTTATACCCCTGACGACCTGACGTCATGGAAGAGGAGACAGCAACCGACGCAGGACCCACGACTTTGTTATTCAGGCCGATTGAGGGCAACCTGCCAGCAGATTACCCAAATGTAATGACTGCAACAGTAAATACACTCTAGCATCTACATTTATGGTAAGTGTACACAACTGTACTTTATACATAAAAGGTAGGAATAATAACTTTTTAATACAGTGATGCTTTTTGTAATGTCTTTACATGTCAGTGGTTTCATAGATAAATATAAAAAAGAAACAATAGTGAACTATATTTAAAAAAATGCAGAATGTAAATAACTGTGTTACAGGAGATATGCTTGAAATAACTGAACATGGAAATTTGATTAAGGTTTCAAGGTTTCCAAGATGGTTGTTCAGAGGAATATCTAGGACAAAGAAAAAGAGGAGTACTTATATTAATTGCAAGAGGAGCTCCAGTAGTGATAGAAGAGGGAAAAAAAGATAATAATGGCAGATTTGTATTGTGAAAGGGCTACTGGCAAGGGAGGAGGATTACTCTGTCATGCATTTATATTCTACCTAAAACTGCTATACTGGAGCTTACGAAAATTGTGGCAGAAATAATCATTTTTCTGCAAGGAATATTACTTATAGGTGGGGACTAAAATTTGATTTGCAATAGTGAAGATGTGTCGGGGGGCAGAAGGGAAAGTATAACAGAGGAGGTTAGATTTTTTGAAGAAATTTATGAAAAGTTTTAGCATGAAAGATGTGAATTCAGTAATAGGAGTTTGGACTGAATTTACATATTATTCCCCAATATATAAAAACTGGGCAAAGCTAGACAGAATTTACATTTTGCAGGAACATGTGCATTTAATTGAAGGTCTTGTTATGCACCCAGTAACTATTTCAGATCGTGCGCCAGTAATAAAAATAAAAATACAGGGTAATGAAATAAAAATGAGACACTGGCGCTTTCCCACCTATCTGTTGAAAAGAGAGGAATTTAAGGAATGGGTAGTAGAGATTATTCAGGAAATATTTGAAAGGATAGAACTAGAGCTAGGGAGTGGGATACAATTAAGGTGGAGTTTAAAAAAATGGGATGGAAATAAAAGAAAGGGAATTATGGTTAAGACAAGAATTATTTAGAGGGACTGAAAATGTTAAAAGTATTGCAGAACAGGGGGAATCTTACAGAACAAGAACAGGATCAACTGCAGAATGCTAAGCAAAAAATAAGGGATCACCTTGATAATACATGAGTTTAAAAAGATTGCAATTAAGCAACTGTTTTTTGATAGTAACACTAAAGCACAAAAACTTGTAGCACAACGACTAAGTCAACAGAAAGCAGAAAAGGCTGTCGCCAAGCTTAGGGAGCCTGTTACAAGGATGGTAACAATAGATCTTGTAGAGGTATTAGAAATATTTTAAACCAGAGAAATATGGAAATCAAGAAAAGACACAAATGGAAATGTATGGAAGAATTAAATATGCCAAGGTTAGAGGTAAATGAGGCTCAATTACTAACGGTCAGGATAGGAGGAGATTTGATAAAAAATATGATGTAT
Organism: Protopterus annectens; assembly: GCF_019279795.1. Taxonomy (NCBI): domain Eukaryota; kingdom Metazoa; phylum Chordata; order Ceratodontiformes; family Protopteridae; genus Protopterus; species Protopterus annectens. Next base: position 1,294,386,059 of record NC_056737.1, read on the forward strand.
AACCAATCTACAGGAAAGTATGCAGGAATAGATGATATTCCTGTGGAAGTTTGGACGCTAGGAGGGAAAAAAACTGAAAGATCTGGAAGGTTTTGTTTAACAGTATTTTAAGAGGAGGAGAAGTACCGACATCCTGGAAGAAAGCAGTGGCAGTTGTAATACCTAAAGAGGGTTAAGATCCATAAGAGCCAACTTCATACAGACCCATTTCAATACTAAACCATGATTATAAAGTGTTCATGTCTATAATAGGGAGCAGAATGGCAAAGGTCATGCTAACATTGATAGATATGGGTCATTGTGGCTTTGTGGAGAAGAGGCAACCGTTTGAAAACATTAGCAGAACATTGATGATCCAGAGGGGAGCAGAATGTAAGAAAATATCATTGTTGTTTGTGGGTCTTGATGCAGAGAAAGCATTTGGCAGAGTAAGCTGGGATTTTTATGAGCAGGGCAATGGAAGCATTTGCATTTCCTGAAAAAATTATAAGGTTTATTAGGAGGATAGATCAAAACACTCCAGAGAATATAGAAACACACTTATAACAAAAAAAGTATTCACTGGAAGGCAGCAGAAACACCACGAGTAAAATTAGTATTTATTCATAGAGATTTAGCGCTTTCGTCCAAAGACTTCGTCAGAATAAAAGGTGCAGTAAAAAACACATTTAAATACACTGGTAAAAAATTAGCACCTGAATACTTGACCAATCAACTAACAATTCAAATTCAGTCTATAGAACACAGTTAATTAATGACAATTTTGTATGTAAACCAGCCAGTATTAGCAAATATGCTAGCATGCACCTTTTATTCTGATGACGTCTTTGGACGAAAGCGCTAAATCTCTGTGGATAAATACAAATTATTTTACTCTTGGTGTTTCTGCTGCTTTCCCCGTCTTTGGACGAAAGTGCTAAATCTCTGTGGATAAATACAAATTATTTTACTCTTGGTGTTTCTGCTGCTTTCCAGTGAATTTTCTTTTGTTATATGATTTGGAGGCTGTATAAAAGATCAGAGATGCAAATTAAAGTGGGTGGGGTCCTCTCTGATAATTTCTGCTTGAGCAGAGGAACCAGGCAGGGGTGTCCTCATTCCCCTTTGTTATTTGCATTATATTTAGAACCATTGGTAAAGAAAATAAGGGACTCATAAATTCAGGGATATAATTGGTATGGTTGTCTAGAAAAGCTTGCGCTGTTTGCAGATTATATTATTTTATACCCGACAAAACCAGAAAGTGACACTACAGTGTTGTGGAACATTAAGACATTTTCATATCTTTTCTGGATACAAAATGAATGAAGCTAAAACAAAAGGCAAAAGGTGTAAATTTTGTACCAACATATAAATTGTTTCAGCATTGTCCATATTTATGGGGACATGATAACATTAAGTATTTAGGAGTATGGATTAAAAATAATTCAGGTGTGGCAGCAAAGGATATGTGGGAAGAGACTAAACAAAAAGTAATACAAAAACTGAGAAGATGTAAGCTTTGTTATATGGATATAGATTGTAAGATATAAACAGTTAAAATATTTTTAGTCCCATTAGTCTTATACACAGGTCAGGCATATTTCTATCAACCAGAGGAGAAGTTGTGAATAGCAATTAATAAAGAACTGAAAGACTTTATCTGGGAGGGGAAGACAGCAAGAGTCAAGTTGGGATAAGATGATTCTTCCAGCAGAACAGGGCAGATTGGGATTACCAAATTTGAAAGGGTATTTCAATGCTACACAGTTAAGGTTCCTATACGTAAAACAAGCAGAAAACTGTAATTCAAAGTGGAAAGGAATAATGATGATGGCAAAACATGGGGCAAGCTCAAGAAACAAGGAGAGACTGGGATTTTGGATGCAGGCCTTTAAGGAACATAATAATCATACAGAATATTATAAGTATAAAGTAGCAGAAATTATCCTAAGAAGTGAGCCATCATGGGAATGTAGAAAGAAGATTCTGCTGATAAGGATGACTGTAATTAGGGATATAGACAATAGGCAAGAGGGGGCTGGAATTTCTTGGAGAAAACTGGCAAATGAACCAAGGTATTGGGAGCAAATAACTAGAGAGGGAAAGATGATAGAATGGGAAGGTGCCAAGAATTCATTTGGACTGCAGGTTAGAGATTGCCTTCCCTATCAAGGATTGATATCAGAGTATAGGCAAACAGAAAGACATGGGGGGGGGGGTTGTAAATGAACGACCAGCACTGGTGGAGTTTTTAGTAGAATAGAAGCTGCAATTAAAAAAGGAATAATTAGTAGAGCATATAAAATATTGCGTGATAACTAAAAGAATCATTCAGTGGAGGTTATAAATGATTGGGAAGAGACTGAATAAGCAATTTACAAACGGTGAGAGGATATATGTATGTCTCCCAAATATGCAACAAAGTTTAGAAGATGTAGGATTCTTGCTTGGAAATGTTTACATAGATATTTTTATATCCCAGGTATACTCCAGAGAAGTTCTCCTCGGGTGGACAGCAACTGTTGGAGGTGTGACAGGGAAGAAAGAGGTAGTTATTTGGTGGACTTTGAGGATTCCCAGAGGGATGCACTGTCAGAGATGCTGGGTGGGCAGATTGCTGTGATACAGAATTGGAATTGCCTAGACATGGTAAGGCCTTGCTGAGTTTAGTTATGGTGACTGCAAAACAAGCAGTTACTAGAAAATGGAAATCAAAATCTAAACCAACTATACTAGAAGTAGTGACTGCAGTAACAGAGATAAACAACTGGAATTGAGATCTTTAGGAAAGGGTAGGAGCAAACTTACATAGGAAAAATGGGAATTGTATGAACAATACATACAGGGGTGGAATGAGGTTTAAAAGAAGGCAGGACTGAAATGAGCTATGTACTTTTTGACTGAAAATGATTGGGTAGAGTATAAGTGATGTATAATGTTTGCAACTGGGAATGTATCAGTATGGTTTGTGATGTAAAATGCTTGCAACTAGGATTGTGTCGGTGTGGTTGGTTTTCATTTATGTAAATGTATGATTGCATATGTCATAAGTGATGGTTTATTAAAGATGTTTCTTTAAAAAAAAGCTGGAATTGAATAATTTATGTAATATTGCTTAGGTTATATGATATATAACAATATATGTGAAGTATAATGTTTGCAAAACTGAATTTGTTAATACAGTTTGATTACTTTTTTGCCTATGTCACGTGATAACTCAATAAAGGTTTTTAAAAAAAATAGAAAGTACAAAGACAATGGAAAGCAGACAATGATATAACACCTTTTATTGGACTAAAACTATGCCGGAATATTGATACTTTAGCAATTACTTGAGATTTCTGGCTAGCTGGAGCCCTTCACTGGATATTATTAAGTTACTGATTTTAGGTGTAGTGCTTAAGTATCCACTTTTGAGTAGAAGTTTGCATAGCTTGCTTTAGGCACCAGCGAACCTTGAGGTCAGTGGAGGACCCCAGCCACAGCAAGTTATTTTATCTTGATATTTTGTAACATGTCTGTAAAACCAGCAAAAGCCAGTACAAAATGTTTTTATACTTGATAGAGTAGGTGGGTAATAACTGTTATGTACATCTTCCTGTAAAATTCAAAGATATCTCTAGTTATAGTAGCAGTATTTTATCAAGTAACAGGTTTTGCAATTCTTTTAAATATTTTACCACTGACATATTGCCCCTGGCTTAGTTAAACTCAGCTGGTGGACATTCTCTCCACTAAAACTAACAATATAGCCAGCTTTAGGTACCTGCAATACCTGCAGTTGTAGCAGTATTTTATCAAGTAACAGGTTTTGCAATTCTTTTAAATATTTTACCACTGACATATTGCCCCTGGCTTAGTTAAACCCAGCTGGTGGACATTCTCTCCACTAAAACTAACAATATAGCCAGCTTTAGGTACCTGCAATACCTGCAGTTGTAGAGGCCCCCTTAATCATCCTTGACTGTGTGAGGACCCCACAAAAGCTGCTGCTGGTTGGGAAAAATGAGAGAAAATGTATTACTTTTCGTATTATACTCTTTAACCTGAAAAGGACTATGATATGACCCTCTTAGGATAAAGCTGATAATGCCTTCTGCTGTCAACCACATCCAATTTTAAACCAACCCTACTTAGATGTGTATGCAAAGAAATCTGCTGTGGGTTATGGGGGTGCTGGGGATTGTATGGTTATTACTTCTTTAATTTTCAGCACAGTCAAACCTTAGAGGTGTGCACAGGAGGTCAGTATAATTGTGTTTGGCCTGAGGCTAGTGTGGTCATTGTACACCTCTAAGGTCTGTAACAAAAGTGAAAGAAACAAAGAAGATTTCTGTAGCTTGTATAGGGACAGCGTGCTGTCTAGGAGCAACAAAGTAGAATACATTACTGTAATCATTATTTTTTTTCACTTTCCTCACAATCACATATCAGACACGTATACAGACTGCCTTTGAGGGGTTAGGGTGAGGAGTGAAGAGGCATGATATGTGTGTCATTAGACACGTGAAATACATGACTGTGGCAATATGACTTTTGCTTTCTTCCCAGTCTAACACCATAGGCAGTGGCTGTCTTTTTTGGGGGGGGGGTTATGGGGGCAGGCAGTATTCCCAGATAGGACCTGTGTTTCTTCACAACTGACTTGTTAGTTATTGTGAGCTACTGTTTTGAACATTAAGCTTTGGACATAACTTATGCCTTCCTTGAAAGAACACTTGAGAACACTTTTGCCTTTGGAGTAAATGAGTGCACCTAGTTTGCAGTCATCTGCAAACTTTATCAGCCGTAACCCCTTAGATTTGATCTGAACGTCTGAGGAGTATGTACCAAACAGTAGGGGGCCCTGTATTTTTTTTTTTTTACTCAGGAATTTTGTTTAGGCCACCATTGGATTAAAAGGTTGAAAAAATGCTCTAAAATGCATCCTAGAGCATCTATAATCTTATGGCTTCTTAAGGCCTGGCTTATTTGAATTATTTCATAATTGTGTATTACTGTGCTTTCTTGTTCAGTGAAGGTTTGTCAAGAGGATGCAAGGAAAAGTAAAGATGATCAGCAGCAGTGAATTTCTTTCCTTAATCATAATTTCTGTTTAAGCCATCATTGTATGATGTAAAAAAAAAAAAAAAAAAACTTAATACACTGCGACTTCTTGAAAAAGCTGAAATGTAAGGAAAAGTGTGATAAAAGGAAGAAAAAGAACATGCATAGTATGGGGATCCCAGACTGGAGAGTGTGTGTATGGAGTGGCTGAAACAGTAGGCCTAGGGGGCCATTTCACGAAGTCCAGAACTGTTGTAATGCACCACTGTTACAAGTAAATACCAATATAAGTGTCTGTTTGAGAGGGGCTAACATATATGGTGCACAGGCACAGGCCTGTTGTAATATAAGAGCATTATAGCTACAGGTCAGGTTTTGCGTACTACTCCTAAAAGGTTGCTGCATGAACTAAAAAATTGCTTACAAGGGGTGGCAGTGATAGGGTGATACTTAGACTGGAACGTGACATTTGCTGGGGGCCCCCAAAATGCTAATACCAGCCTTGAGTGCTTGCAGGCAAAGCAATACAATAGTCAGGCTAGGCTGACTCAGAGAAAAAAAGACAGTAGCTATAACTCAAAAAATATCACTTTTTAAAAAGTTGGAGTTATTTCTGTATCCTTTAGAGTTGCAAGACGTTTTCATGGACAGTAATACATATGTAGGTGAAACACATGCAAGAGTCACTGGAATGCTGACATTTTTATTGAGGATTGTCAAACTTGACAGCGTTTCTTACTATTTACATTTAAAGTGAATGGGTCTATAATCTGGCAACAGAGTTTGTAACCTCATCACCTGTGACTTAAGTAATGTCATGTTAATTGTGTATAGTGCATTATGGGCAAGAAATAGCTTTCCAAGAAAACATGATCACTTCAGCATGTCTGCCCCATGAGAGTATTCAGGCTTGGGAAAAAAATATAATTAATAAATAGTTACTGTGGTGCTGGTAGGTTTAGACAGTGTAGAACTTTGTGGTAAGATAACTAATATATATATATATATATATATATATACAGTTTTCTTTTGATCCACAAGAACTTTCATGTCACATTTTTAACTCAAGTTGAACCCATCCCTATCCAAGCTGTAGCTGACAACGATTCTTCTTCTTGTCCTAGTGATCAAAGCTCTTTGAGTTTTGGACAGTGTGATTCTTATTGGGAAGGTCATATAGATATTCCATCCCAAAAAAACAACAAAGGTAAGAAGTTGTTCTGTGTCTGGGTGTCAGGCTAATTTGTTTGTATAGGTGCCCTCCCCCAACATTCAGTCTGAATTTTGTCTTGTTTGTTTGACCCAGACCTCGGCTCTTCCATAGTCACGCTTCCTCTGGCAGCCATCTCTTACTTTCACAAGCTAGAAAGCTAGTCCTTATCCTCCTTTATGATAGATCTTCTTGGGCTTTATATTAGAGATCCTGATTCTTCTTGGATGCTAGATTTTGCATTGGAGAAGCTTACTGTAACTCATTTTAAGTTAGTCCATTTGCCACTTCCAGCATTTTTATCAGGGAAATTTCTGCTCTTGTTAACTGTCATCTCTGCTAGAAGGATTTCAGAGCAGTATATTGTAGTAGCAAATCCTCTCTTTTCCTCATGTAAAAAGTGTTGAGCATAGAATTAACTGAATGATAAAGGGATGGGAGAGGTAGAGGTTTCTGGCAAGACTTTGAACATCTGTGCCTTTATGCACTACTCTGTCCAAATATTACCACTACCTCATCTGTCTTGTACAGTGTCAGAAGCGAGTAGGCGTTGAAGGAGGACAAAGGGAGGAGAGGGCTTGAGTGGCACTTATAAGAGGAATGGTTCACAACAGATTAAACAAGTACTGATTCACATTTGCAGAAGGTGTGATAGGGCCCCAGAATGCATATCATGAAGCCCTGGCTTATTATTTTCAACAGGGAAGTTCAAAGATGCCTGGGACTTGGAAATGAAAGGATTAGGCCCTCAGGAGGGGAAGCTGCTTAGTGCTTTCTGCAGTGTTTGACTGGATATACCTTTGGTATCTGGTATGTGTGTGTTGCCTTCAAAGGAAGTCTTTTTCATGTCGAAGAGTAATCAGGTTGCAGTGTGTGTGTGTGTGTATAACGTTTGAGGGTAAGACATGTACTGGTTAATGTAAGGTTATGGGAATCACCAGGATTATATAGGTGGATGGCTATAGCGGTAGCCTTAACAATTAATTTAGTGATGCATATAGTATTTTGAGGTCAAGAAGATCTGAAGTTATATTCTTGTTCAAAATTATTTACTTATTTAGTTTTTAGAAATGTAAATAATTGTCTTTGTAGTTGTAGTCTCTAGGCATGGATGCATAGTATTTGGCCCTTTTTTAAATACATATTTATCACTGTGTGTTAAGAGATGTGTTGTAACTTAATTATGTATCTCTAGAGTTTTGTCGCAGTTATGCAGCAAGAACAAGTCATGTGACTTAACTAAACCCCAACCCAGTACAGCTTTGATAAAAAGAAAATACACCAGTGTTTTTCTTTTGCAGTGAAATGATTTTTATGAAACACGTCTCTTGATGTGCATGACATTTAAGGTGAATAAAAAACGTTATCTTTTACAGTGTTACAGAACTATAAATAACTTTCTGATCATCAGTAATTAACTGTGCAGACATATTGTGACTTCACAAGAACTTGCAATTTAGTTTGCAATTTGCATCTGCTGTTGCAGCTGTGAATTATATTACAAGTGAAGCTCAAATGGTAGAAAAATATGATGGAGCAACTTTTCACTTATTTGTAGGTTTTGATAAAATGTGAAAGGAACTGAATGTAAATTGGTTCAGAACTGTGTTGGTGTACACCACAGAAAATGTTATGTTCTGCAGAAGTCTGTGATTTAACAGAGCCATTACAGATAAAGAATGACAGCCTTGCTTAATATGCCCCAAACCGCTGGTTGTCTGTAGTTTCATTATCAAATGTTCTGTAATTAGCTTCTGTTCTAGCAGAAAAAGGTGTTTTTTTTACAAATTAACTTTCTCACAGAGCAATAGGACTTTCCCACCTGCTGTCACTGTTAGTAACTGAAATTAGGATACTAAGTTTAACAGACTTCAAAGAAAAAACAAGGACTTTCAGATGGAAAGTAGATTTAATTATTGAAGTTCTCTAATATTGTAGTATATTTCTGTTTCATAATTGGTTAAACATGTCTTTGACTTCTTTACTGGCTCGAGGAGGGACATTCTTAAACTATTGGGAAATTATGCTTTATTGGAGAAGCAATGTTGAGCATACACATGCTTTACTTGGTATGGAAGTTAGGCTGTAGGGTTCAAATATTTCTTTAAGTGGTGGGTGCTTTTATTACGTTTCGGTGATAAGACTGAGATGAGATCCAAGCTCTTAAATTCTGTATAATCTTCCTTGGAGATGTTTTACCACTAGTCCATTAGAGCTTAAGAATATTTAATGTATACAATTGAATAGCATTTGTTTAATTTTGGGCAGACACCAAAATGGAGTTTGGATATTGCTTCATTTGCTTATTGCTTTTTCCGTTGTTTTATTGCTGCAGATGTGAGTTATATATTTGTTGACTGTGAGAATCTGAGTAGTGCCCTTTTAAGCAGAAGCATGGGGAGAAAAGATCTACACACAACAATAGTACAAAATATACACAGAGAGATACCCTTACAGTAGTCAGTGTAGAAATACCTGTGATTTGCAGATAAAGTGATGATGAAGAGGAGCATTATCTTTATAACTCTCAACCTCTTAGCACAAGAAACCTGGACAAAGCCTGACATAATGGAGGGATAAAGGCCCAAAAATAGGGACACATTTTAATTATTGCTCTTATAAACTTAGAAAGTTGTTAGAATAACAAGATTTGTGTTACCATGCATTTTCTGAAGGATATGAAGCCTGAAACTCAAATGGATGTCATTATTTAATGACCTTAATCCTTATGTCATCCCAGTGATTTGTCAAAAAACCCACAATTTTTATGAGGAACAGACCAAAAATATGAGGCAAAAGTGTGGACATTCTGCAAAAATATGTACAGCTGAAAGGTATGATATCATTTACAGTAAATTTTAGTAGTGAAAATGCAAGTGAGAACATGGAAATACGAAATATTTGATGTGTGACAGTCTGATTTTTATTAAAGTTGCTATTTGGAAAGTCTAACATATTCAGTGATATTTTTCTTATGTATGAAAATGCAATCTTTACAACTTTGGAATGGGAGCACAAGAGAAACAGGAAAGTATGCAACACTGGTAGGACTAGCTACTGTTACGTAAGTTTACTATGATATTTGCATTCTCATACAGGAGCTCATCAGACTGTGGAGATGTTGGGAGTTTAACAACAAAGACTTGGGTGGACATGCTAGATAAGCTGGAATCAAAAAGGTTTATGTGACTACTGTTGTCAGTCTGTAGTCCCATATCATAATCAGATATTTTACTGCCTACTTGAATATTATTTTAAAAGTTATTTGTGTAATAGTGATTGTCAATGCCCCACTCCCCCATAGTTTTGGGACCAGTAAGGGGAATGATAAGTAACCATGGTTGTTTGATTGTAAGGATGGAATTAGGTGAGATGTTGAAGACTGTAGGTTGTGAGATGACTGACTAACAACACATTTGTGAGAGTTCTATAGCGAGTGCACTAATTAGAGTGGTAATGAGCTATGACCATGGATGATCCGAAACTGATTTTTTTTTTTTTTTGGGTAATGTGGTAAACTGTTTGGCAGCAAATCTGGCTTTGGGTACATAAAGAGGAAAATAAGCTTACTGGAACTATTCAGTGATGTGCAGGTGAAAAAATATATTACCACAGAACAAATTCCTCTGTGACACTAATTGTAATGGGTCTGTGAGGAGTTGCAATTATGTCAGTACATAAATACCCAGGATTTGCAGATGAAGAAAATTGTTATGACAAATTACCTCAGTTATCAACAGGTGTTATAGTTTCATAGATTACTACTAGGCTAGCTGCCCTTGTGGGCCATTTTAAGCCTAGCCAATTACCCCATGTAAGACTCAAAGCCTGCACCTTGTGTCTTTAAGGTAAATACCTTAATCATTTTGCCAACCTCCTGCGTAAAGGTTATATCACCTCACACAGGACATAAACCCACAATCCCTGGTTTAGGAGGCCAATTCCTTATTCATTAGGCCACTGATTATGCCTGTGACTGACCAGAAGCTGTAACTACATATTCTGCTTTTCATTCTTTACTCCCACTGCAATTAGTGACACTGTGGATACTCAGTCTGCTAGTGTTAGATATTTCTCTTTTAGCCTGTGATGAATGTCCAGTTGATTTAGTGTTCCTAAAGATCAAGACACATAATGGATTAAGTGTACCAGTGCATCTGCCTTCTGGGCCAGTCCTAATAAATTTAGGCAATGTTTTAAATAAAAAGCTCCATAAACTTTTAAATCATAAGCCAAAAAAATTTACTGAATCCCTGATGATGTCAGGGCACAGTTATCCTGTGGAAGTGTCTATAGCTTTCCATGACTAACCTCTTACTTTGCAGAGATGTATCCATTAAAGCTTGTGGATTCATCTCCACACTATTGCTGCCCCAATGTCAGTGGCCATAAAAATTAATTGATATCAGGGTATTGAAAATATATTTTTCAAGTGTTACAATGATAAGTCAAGATCTCTATGTTATGAATGGGTGAGGGAGTGCATCATAGTTGTGTAGGTACAAATTGCCGTGGCACAAAAGGGAGGTGAAAAATTTGTTTCAAAACACTTGAGAGGAAGTCATCCTGTTTGGGCGGCCGCGGTGGTGCAGCGGTTAGCATTGTCACCTCACAGCAAGAGGTTCTCTGGTTTGATTCTAGGCTGGGGTGCCTTCTGTGTGGAGTCTGCATGTCCTTTCTGTGGTCGCGTGGGTTTCCTCCAGGTACTGCGGTTTCCTCCTGCATTGCAAAGACCTGCAGTAGATGGACTGGACACTTTCGCAGCCCCTGACGCCTGCTACCTCAGAGCTGCAGGCCGCTTCCGACTCCCACGTGGAGCAGACTAGGCCTCTGGAAACTCAAGGTATTGGACACTTGGAAAATATTCCCTCAGATGGGTCTGGAGCCGCTGAGCAGGCATTGGCTTCTGAGGGTGTTTTCAGGCCTACACAGTTATATATAAAACCGACTACAGCTCCAAAGGCAAAGACCAAAGCACCACTAAAGACAAAGAAACAAGTACAGCAAGTCCATGGACAGGCCTCCATGCCTAAAAAACAGATGCTCAAAATGGCCAAAGACCTAATTACTTTGATCAGGGGTCCCCCCCCCCCTCACTCCCTCACTATGAGGATTCCGATGCTGAAGAATCTATCCTTCAGCCTCCCTTCCTGAGGATTTTTCTTTTGGGGAAACCCTGCATACCATGAGGGAGCACTTCCACTGGGAGAGCCAAGACTACTCAGAATCTAAGAAAAGGCTTAGAGATTTTCTTTTACTTCCTCAGCACAGGCCTCTTGCTATCCCTCCTGTTTTAGACATTGTAGATGATGTATTTTACTTTTACAAAATGCTATTGGCTGGATATGATTTCCATGTCTAGGCCAGGATATGAATTTGATATAGTCAGAAATGTCCTGACTTCATGCTTTCCAGGAGGATGAGCTGGGGACAGTATCACATCTATTGAAGTGACTAGATTGGATCTTGTATGACACATTCTTAAGGAAAAGTACATAACTTCTGTCTTCATGATTCATGTTCGTCCACTTCAACATACCTGTCCACTTTCCTCTATCCCCTGTCTGAAAGGGTCTGGAGGGATGTTCAAAGTAATCTTAAGAGGTGATAAGATGTGAAGGGATAATCATAAGCATTTTTTGTGTTGTAGTTTGTGTTCTCTGTTCCAGGGCACTTTCAGTCTGGAAAAGCAGAAGAGCTATAAAGAGGAAGAAGTTAGATTCTGGGGAAGTTTAAAGATGCTGAGCTGATTAGTGCTACGGCAACTAATGCTAGTGTTAAAGTATACAAATGTGAATCATGAAGATTTGTCATTATGGTAGGCACTTAACATTCATATCTGGAACAAATCCCAGATCCTGGAGTCATAAGACAACACTAATCATTTAGGCATCCTTTTAAAGGATGAGCAGTGAAAACTGATTCAGGAGATAGGGAGAGTGAACCTGGGCAAAAAAAAAAAAACGGGGAATTTGGGCGGTGGGAGGGGCTTCATTCTGAGCATCAGACTGTAAACAGCAAGTTGGAGAGGATGTAAACCTAGAAAGTGAGCACTGAATATGAATTCAGGAAATGGGAGGGTTGACCCTGGGTTACAGGCATTTGACAAACTTAGGATATGTGTTTTTCAGACCCAGGGCAGCAAACACTGAATTTGAATCGCAGAATGATAAGGCACACAAGGACTTTCACTGTATGTTTTTTTGCCTACTCTTGATGGAAACTCTACATTTTTGTTCATTTGGGATTAGTCTACTGGTATTTCACTGATCTAAGTTTGAAGTCATGTAGGTTATTTAAACTTTAGAAGTTGATCCTTTCTCAGCCTTGCTGCAAAATGTTCTTCCTATTCTGCAGATTCTCCGCCCATTAAAGATTCTGAGGAAAAAGTGCAGGATGAAACATGACAGTTCCCTTAAGAGTCTTTTTACAACAGATGATGATTCTCTATCATACTTCTGATGATCCGACATTCAAAGAGGTCTAAAAGGTGATGAGACACAAGGAGTATGGATCGCTCCATATCACCTCCTGCAAAGAATATTTCAGAAGGTCTTTTAGCCTGCCAGCAAACCGCTTGGGTGATCCCTCCATCAGTGGACATGCTTGGAGACCACCAGTGCTACATGAGAAACCTCCAATACATCTGTCAGTTTCCAGGGTAACCTGATAGGGTTCTCCAGCTGCTGGAACATTTAGTAAGACTCACAAGTTGAATATCGGCATTGTAGCAGCTTCCCTTAAAAAGGCTTTATACCAGACTGCTCCAGTGGTGCCAAGGAATAAAGCCCTGACTGACCCAGATGTGTTTAGTAGCTGATGGAGTGGCAGGGAAGGATGAGTGAGCAGAACTCTGTACTTCTCCTGTGTTTATCCCTAGTGGAGGCTGGAGGCGATGCCCTGGTAGGAATGCCTAGAAGAGGGGAAGAAGGGTGGAGACATAGCTGAGTTGCTGCAGAGGTGGGGAAGTATGCCTCAAGTCTCCATTGCACACCTGCCCCTCAGTCGTACCAATAGGTCTGCAAGGGAGAGGAGAGAAGTGGGTAGGTCATAGTAAAAAAAAAAAAAAAATCTGGATGGATGCAAAGATGTGCTGAGCCCCCGGATGCCTAAGGTTCCATGACCAGCCCCCAGCAATACCAGAACATTCTGGGTGGGGGCAAGGAGACAGTAGACCTGGCATGGTTGGGTCATGGGGTTCCAGGCCAGTATTAATGAAGGAAAGGAGGGACAAAAAAAAGTCTTCAAAGCTTCCAGAGCACTTTGTGTTACCCTCACCCTCTTCCTAGAAGATTAGGAATCTAAGGGTATGATCTAGGAATGATGATCACCTACAGAAGCAAATTTATTTGGCCTTCACTTTTTCAGTAATGGCCATAAATTATGTATGTCACATAACTAACTGCCAGCAAAACCAGATGGATGAAATGTACCATTCACTACTGCAGTTACTAGATGAGCCACACAAAGAACAATTGTTGTCCTAATTGGTAATTTTCTCTTCATTGTTGAATGAGACTATCCTGCAGTTCCACTGAAGACTCAGCCAGGGCTGTGGAACATAGCATTGAGATGAACCAGCTTGCCTAGCTCAAGCTTACAGATTTCACAGAGGACATTAATATGATCTTAATGAATTCTCCCTTTCAGGACCCCTGCCTTCTTAGTCCTGAGGTAAAGCCATAATTATAAACAAATGGAAAAAGCACCAAACCCTCTTGGCTGTTACAGACTTCCATACTAGTTCTTGTTTGGAGCCAAATACAGTGTCCAGACTTGCAGCATCTATAAAGGTTTTGCACCTAAGACCATTCATAGCCATCTGAGTACATTTGTTTTTTACCTCAAAAGAAGAATTTCAAGACATTGTCATGAAAAAGAGGGTTTTTGCTTGGAGATACAGCAGCCTGGATCAGCTTTGTGATCCTTCAAGGTGGGCTTCCCCTTAAAGAAATCTTAGAAATCCAGGCATATCTGTTTTCCTTCTGTCCCCCTCACTGATTCTTTTCTGCTTATCTCATCATCTTCTCCCACACCTCTTTGGACTAAGATAGAGTTCTGAATCTTGGTAGGGCCCTAACATGGAGTATGACCCCCCCCCCCCGTGTGCCAGTGACCCTAGGCTGTGATATGTATCTGCATGTGTTGGGTTGTTCTTTCAGCTATCCATGGGTGTAATTGGCATGAGACTGCAAACAAGGAGTCTCCTGTGTTTAAGGAACAGGAAAGCTTTGAAGATAGTGTAGGTACCAGCATGCATTTGCATGCCTAGGGGTAGGCATATGTTGCATAGGGAGAAGGAACCGGAGCTCTTGAAGACTGGACAGAATGCCAAGAAACCTAGCAAAGAAGTTACAGAAGTAATGAATACAGTAACAATGATCTCTTCAAACATCTACTGTTAAGCTAAGTTACCTGCACAACACTACTTTTCCTGCAAAAGTCAGTATAGCCATCGCCAAAGTTAATGTGCCTTTAATTGACTGCAAATTATTTGTGATTGTGGTTGCCCTCGCCTGTAAATCTGGTTTATGATTACCACTTCCAAAATGTGTATTGCTGCCACGCACGGGTTAGAGTAAAAAACTTGCGTGAGAGGGAGCATAAACTCCATTTTTAATATTATTCCTGTGTTGTTCACAGGCTTTATGTGTGGTTCACAGACTTTACATCTGAAATATTAAAAGTAAGTAGCAATCTAAGCCACTTCATGTTTGCACTGCATCATTGCTTATTAGTATTAGGCAGCTGTACATGCAGGATTCATCATAGACATTCACCTTTACTATGCCAAATCTAAGCCACTCCAGTCAAGGAATCCTGTTTTCTGCACAGTTCTTAATTTTGCGGTACGTTTACCTTTGCTGTTTGTGGCATACTGGCAGTTTATATTCCTATACTTGGTGTGGTCTGCTTCTAGATGTTTTACTCCTTATGTGACTGCAGTAGAATGCTGTGTGGTTATTTTGCAATTTGTGAAGAACTCTTGCCAGTCTCACTTGACTCCAACCAGTCTGTTTATTGCAGGTTGTACTGCCTCAATTGTATTGTATGCTACTTTGTCTTACTCGTGTGGTTTTGTGTGTGTGTGTGTGTGTGTGTGTGTGTGTGTTGATGTATGGTTGGGGTAAAAGATTTGTTTTGGCTCAGTATCAACTGCCTCATTAACAAAACAGTACTTTTAAAATTCTCCTTGAAGCATCCTGAGCCAACAGTTGTTGAACTTAAATGTGACAAAGCTCTTAAACTCATTGTGCAATGTCTTTGATTATCTGAGAACACCAAATCTGGCACACTGCATTCCTAAAGAATCCATGTTTTCAGTGTGCTTCTACAGATAAACAAAGACATTGGTAACCTCCAAACTCTGGATCCCACCCAGCTCGGTTCGACTTCTTTGAGGCAGTCACCAAAGCCATAGATGAGAGTAAGGTGGTTCACACAGCCTATCTTGACCTCGCCAAGGCTTTCAACACCATCCCCCATTCTGGAATTATAGCTAAACACACTAAACTAGATATAAATCCCTACGTCACAAGATGGGTTGCCAACTGACTCACTGACACAACCCACACTGTAAAAGTTGCACACTCCAAATCTGACCTCAAACAAGTGACAAGTGGAGTACCACAGGGTTCAGTCCTGGGACATCTCTTGTTTGGTATCTACTTCTCTGAACTACAGGCTAGCACAGAAGGCCTCTGGCTAACGAAGTTCGCAGATGACTGCAAACTAGGAGTCATAGTTGAGTCCCCAAATGATGTGGAAATCTTACAGAAGGGCCTCACTGAGACAGATGCCTGGTGTCAGAGCCATGGCCTCAAGCTCAATGCCAAAAAGTGCATTGTCATCCCCTTTGATAAAAAATCTGTACCCATGAACTACTACTTAGACAGCAGTCTACTTAACTGTGTGATGAGACATTGGGACCCAGGTGGACAGTAGTCTGTCCTTTGATAGTCACATCACCACAGTAGTCAGGAAGACCTTCTACGTGGCACACCTCATCATAAAAGGGTTCTCATCCAGGAAAAAAGAGGTAATTGTTCCCCTCTACTCGACACTCATTAGACCCATTATAGAGTACAACACCCCTTTTGGAATGTACCTCACAAGACATCTGGAACAGCTGGAAAGGCCACAGAAGTACCTCACAAAGAGGATTACTGGCCTTAAGCAGATGCCCTACACTGACCGTCTCAAAAAACTCCAGCTTTATTCCGTAGCATATCGCCTACTCCGAGGTGATCTCTGCCTAACATAAAAAGCTATGTCAAACCCAGAGCTGTTGGACATGCTACACTTAAAGAAATCCCAATCTCTCCGAGCTACACGCTCTAGGGACCTAAACCTTGGCACCACAATAAACAGTACATGCTGGTGGGATAGATTCCTGTCCCAGAGACTTCTCATACTCTGGAACAGGCTACCCATCTATGTCAAGCAAAGTTCTTCATTAGCATTCTTCAAGAAGAATCTTGATGAGTGGATGGGAAATAGGAAATACACCCCGGAGATCACTTCTGTGTCTCTGCTCGATAGTGGCACAGGAAAATAACTTTCTTGGGTGGTGTAAGCCAGGGAACCTTGTTGGCTAGGCTTACGTAGGCCCTCGGGCTGATAGCCTAGTACCTACCTATGAACCTGATTTCATCAGTCAAGGATTCTGGTTCTCTGGATTACTTTTTAAAATGGGTATTCATATCCTCCACTTTAGCTTTGAAACAAAAACATATCAGTTCATGGAGCTTTTCCTTATTGACGTTAACTTTAAAGTTATTGGTAGTCCCATTAAAAGCAAGTCATTTTTGATCTTATGAAATTGCTCAAGTGACCTAGAGAAAATGGAAAATGTCATTTTTAAGCAGATTGTTCTTTCTCCTTTTCTCTATACTCTGGAAATTTTTTTGCCATTAAATGTTTTTCTTGAGAAAATGCATACTTGTCAACAACATAAGAAAAGCAGACTACAAGCCTCTGCAAAAGTGATGCCGGTCCTAAAAAGGCAGGTCCGATGTGTTGCAGTCTCATACTCCTTACCTTCTCCCCACAGACTACTTTGTGTAAGAAACATTGGCCAACAGTGGGAGATACTTAAATAATTGTGCTTCCACTGAGAAGGACTTTGAATGTTCATGGACTTAAAGCTATTGTAGCCTAGTATTTGGCTCACCCTCTATACTGGTAAGCATCTAAGTGGCATTGATGAAATACTTGTACCACGTCTGCATACAGACACTTAATTTGTTATCTCCCAGAAAAGCAACTTTATCTTCTGTAGGGCTGTTTCTTCCCAAGCTTCCTACTGGCACACGCGATCACTGTTGCTACATTTTATAGTCCAGCATCTTTGCCATTGAGCTCTCTGGTAGTACATGGGTCTGATGGCTTTATTTATTTATTTATTTTTTTGAGTAATACTTTTCACTTTTAAGGAGGTTGAACTGAAACTTCATCTCCAGTTTCACCAGCTTAGTATACTCTGATCGCTATGTTAGCAACACTTCACTATTACCTTTGGAGTCATGTCTGTTTAGAGGTTTAGCTTGAAGAGGTTGTCCTTTTTATTTTTGGATTGTTCTTAAAGCTGATACTGGCTGAATCAAGAAGACGAACAAGTTATTTTATTAATTGGTTACCTTTTATCTTTTTTGTTTGAAAGGTTTCTAAGTGCATGTGTCTCGTAGAAACCAGATGCTGTTTTAGTAATGTTCATTGTGTATGCGGTCTGCTCAACAGAAACATTAACAAAGGTGTTTTCTTCAAATCTTGAACAGGTGCTATACTTGGGAGGTCAGAGACTGATACTCAGGAGTGCATATTCTACAATGCAAACTGGGAGAAAGATAAAACCAATCGCAGTGGCATTGAATCGTGTTATGATGAAAAAGATAAACGAGAACATTGTTTTTCTACTTGGAAGAATATATCTGGTTCGATTGAAATAGTTAAACAAGGCTGTTGGCTTGATGATGTCAATTGCTATGACAGGTGAGTTCTAATATTTGGTTTTACTTGTTAAAAAGCTTTTAGAACTTAAAGCTGCTGATATGATAAAACTTGTTTGTTTGGCCTGATTTCATAAAAAATATTATCTATTGTTTTGTCCTTTCACCATTAAATGCTTCTGCTAGAAATTACAAGCTGAGAATTTCATTAAATATTATCTTCTCCAAAAAGGCACTGGAAAGTTTATGTAATAAAAAGCACATTTAATAGTGTCCATAAACTCAGATTGATACCACTCTTAAAACACCGTAGTTTGTAGCCATGAACTTTAGCAGTATAATCCCATTACTTCATAAATGTTTGAAACCAGCCAGAGGTGTGTGCATTGTACTTAGTGTAGTTCATATTGACTGTGTGTAAGTTACAAGCAGTTGACTGTAAAATTCAAAATGGTCTGTGTATGAGTAATGTAATATAGAGAATTACTGTCAAAGACTTGATCATAATCAGATTGTGTTCGAGACATGGATGCTTTGTTGAGAAGCAAATCTTGACATTCATGTTGGGAACACACAGTAAAATGTAGTCTGTGACCTGATCATAATTCTTTGTAGTGCATGGAGGTTTATCTACTTTGCATACCATCATTTGTGGATGGAGTTGGGAGTGTTAGAGTGCAAAGTGTTTTAATAGCATTCAAAGCCTGTAAAGCACTTAGCACTGTCAGAAAGACACCTGGCAGAGATTGCGTCCCTTTGAAAGACAAAGAGTTGTAAAAGCTGTTAGATTTTTTGTTCTGCCACACTTTTGTTTACAAGTGTGCCAGAGTGAAGTTCTAACAGCTTTTAAAAGCTGTTTACCATCTGCCACTGTTTGTTTTTATTGGGTGTCAGTCTAGAGATGTGGCTGACAAGTTTATCTTTTTCCCTGTTTCAGAGAGTAATCACTGTGCTCCATGCACTACATGTACACTTACACACACCACACCCACACACATATGTATATATGTATATGTGTGTGTGTATGTGTATATATATATATATATATATATATATATATATATATATATATATATATATATATATACATATATATATATATATATATATATATATATATATATATATATATATATATATATATATATATATATATATATATATATATATATATATATATACATATATATACACACACTACACACATATATATATGTGTGTATATATATATGTATATATATATATATATATATATATAATGTGTGTGTGTGTTTGTATGTTTATATATATGTGTGTGTGTGTGTATGTATGTATATATATATATATATATATATATATATATATATATATATGTAATTAAACATAGGTTTGTATTAGTTCATCAAAACTCTATTTTCGCAAATACCTGTTCATCGACCCCTGTTCAGCGAACTTTTATCGAATGTTCAGATCAGTAAACTTTTTTCCCAGGGCACAGAGTTGGTTGGCCAGCATGTTGAAATTTGCCCTTTTCCCCACTATAGTGCAATCTCAGAGTTGGTATATATAAGTAGGGGGGTTTGTTATACTGCGGTGTGTGTTGCCTACAAATTAGTTTACTTGGAAAATGTTTGCTGATTTGTGCGGTCGATAAAATAGGTATTTGTGGAATTTTATATATATATATATATATATATATATATATATATATATATATATATATATATATATATAATAATTATGAAATACAGTTAAACTCTGATAGTTTCAAAGATTACAGAACATCTTCAGAGGCCTTTATTGTTCCTTTTTTTTTTTTCAAAATTACTGTTAAAACACTGAATGTGCTGTAATTAAACGTCAGTAGCTTAGATTGCAAAATAGTTGTTCACACATAAGAGAAGAATTGTGCATAAAGGTAAGCAGTGGTATCGTGTGGTTGGCTGTTTTATACAGGGTAGAAAAATGTTCGTATGATGATGTTCTGGCTTCTTTAGCTGTTAACTTTTTTATTTTATTTTCATAAGTTTTTTAGTTTTTATTGGCAAGACGAAGTCCTCTTTAAATTAGTAGGACATCTTCAGATGTTTATAACAAAATGGAACATTTTCTTATAGTATAATGAAAAGTGAGTTGTATATTGACATTTCGACTCAGTCTCTTAATTAAATATTAGTTATGTACACTATTTACATTGTGTGCCTTGAAATGATTGTATTATTATGCAGCACTTTTAGACTATATAATATAATCAACATTAAAAAGAATTCTGCTTTAGTTAGTAGTTAGTTCACATTTGTCCAATATGTTTGCCAATTTTGTCAAGTTTAAAGTTTGTTTTAGTCATACTGATCTTATTCTTGTGGTACCATTTCCTTTTCATTATAAAATAGTGGAAGTGATGTTGTTGGTCTTGCCTTTATTCTCACTGATGGGTCGGATCCAATCCATTGGATCCGTCTCAGCCTTTTCAAAAGCTCCAGGTTTTCAGCAAAGCTTGTGGGCATCCTTCTTTACCCAAAATGCAACCCCTTAGGTTCATAGGTTCATACTAGGCTATCTGCCCTAGGGCATTTATAAGCCTAGCCAGAATGTGTTTGGCTTTCGCCACCCATTTTAAATTTATTTTGCTATGCCCTTTTTCGAGGTTAGTATACTGTGCCTCTGTCTAACAGTGACACAGAAGTGATACCCGGGGTAAACCTACGATCTCCCATCCACTCATCAAGATTCCTCTTGAAGAGAGTCAGTGAGGGACTCTGCCTAACCTGGACTGGGATTTTATTCCAGAGTGAAGGGAGCCTCTGGGTTATGAATCTGTCCCTCCAGCATGTCCTATTTATTTCAGTGCTGAGGTTCAAGTCTCTCGAGCGCGTAGCTCGATGGGATTTGGATTTTCTGAGGTGCAGCATGTCCATTAATTCCGGTTGGACATGGCTTTATACATCAGGCACAGATCGCCTCTGAACAGGCGGTATGCCACTGAGTAGAGCTGGAGTTTCTTTAACTGGGTAGCATATGGCATCTGTTTGAGCCCTTTGATCCTGTTGGTGAGGTACTTTTGGGGTCTTTCCAGTTGCTGCAGGTGTCTGGTAAGGTACATCCCAAAAGGGGCATTGTACTCAATTATGGGCCTGATGAGGGATGAGTAAAGAGGCACAATGACCTCCCCTGATCTAGATGTGAATCCCTTCATGATTAGGTGGGCTATATAAAATGTTTTTCTAACCACTTTGGCCACGTGGTTGTCAAATGAGAGACTGCTATCAACTTGGGTCCCCAGGTCCCTAATTACTTCTTCTGTACTTAATGGATATCCACCTATGTGGTAATTTGTGGGCACTTTGTTTTTGCCAAAGGGGATGACTATACACTTTTTGGCATTTAGCTTGAGGCCATGGCTCTGGCACCAGTTGTCTGTTTCTATGAGGCCCTTTTGGAGGATGCTTGTGTCGGCTGGAGAGTCGATTATGGCACCCAGTTTGCAGTCATCTGCGAACTTGGTCAGCCACAGTCCTTCTGTGTTGGCCTGTACTTCCGAGAAATATATACCAAACAAGAGAGGTCCCAGGTCTGAGCCCTGTGGGACACCACTTGTAACTGGTTTGAAGTCTGACATGGCTGCAGCAATTCTAACCATGTGGGTTCTGTCCTTGAGCCAGTTTGCAATCCATCTAGTGACATAGGGGTTTATATTTAAGCTGGTGAGCTTATCTATAATGCCTGAGTGGGGTATTGTATCGAAGGCTTTTGCGAGGTCCAGGTAGGCTGTGTGGACCACCTTCCCCTCGTCAATGGCCTTGGTGACTGTTTCAAAGAAATCAACCAGGTTTAAGAGGCAGGATCTGCCCTTAACAAAGCTGAACTGGGTAGGATCCAGTGTCTGTAGGTCCCCAATATCTTTATTTATGAGGTCCATGATGATCCTTTCCATAGCTTTGCAGAACAAGCTAGTCAGGCTTATGGGGCGATAGTTTCCAGGATCCGTTGAGGCACCACCTTTTTGGAGAGGGACCACTTGCTGTACGCCACTCTTTGGGCACATATCCTGTAGTAAGGCTGAGATTGAACAGTAGTTTTATGTTTGGGTTTAGCTCTTCTTGGAGTTCATGTAGGACGCAGCCCGGGACACCGTCTGGTCCCATTGATGCTGTGTTTTTTGCTTTGGAGAGGGCAGCTTTTACCTGAGCATCTGAGATGTCAGGGGGGCAGCACTCTGCTGGGATAGATATTTGCCCTTTTGGTGGGGAGGGGAGAAGTTTGCGCTGAACCTGTCAGCTAGGATGTTGGCAATGTCTGTGGGTTCAGTGTATTTTTTTGTCATTTTGGACTAATTCTGAGCATATCTGGGAATTACCACCCAGGTTCCTAACATAACTAAAGAAAGCCTTGTGATTATCCTTAGTGTCCTGTGCAATTTTTCTCTCGAAGCTGGCCTTAGACAATTTTATGAGTGCCCGTAGTTTTTTGCTAATACTTATCAGTGATGCCTTCCCTTTTTGGGATTTTGCTCTATCATTTAGTAGCTTCCTCCTTCTATTGTATAGTTTGTTTATGGCTGGGGTCCACCAGACAGGACGTCTGCCTTTGGAGGATTGGGTCTTGGTTTTATTTGGGATCGCATGATCCATGCATTCCTGAAGGTGTTCATAGAATGCGTTTATAAAGGATTCTGCGGTCTGGGCCGTATTTTCCACAGGCCCGGGGGCTTTGAAGGATTCCACCTCGGTTTTGAGGAGTGTGAAATTTGCTTTAGAGAAGTTTTTCACTGTGGTTTTCTGGGCAGGGGGTGGGGTCGGGATGTGAATATCCAGTGAGATTAGTTTATGGTCTGATCTTACCAGTGAGGGATACACTTCTGGTCTGGAGCATAGAGTCCCCATGTTGGTGATGATCAGGTCCAGTATGTTTTCCCCTCTTGTGGGAGTGGTAACAAGTTGTTCCATAGCATTTGAGTTTATAAATTCTAGGAACCTTTGGGCTAGGGTGTTGGAGCTAGAGTAATGCTCCCAGTCTATGTTTGGGTAGTTGAAGTCGCCCAATATAATGGTGTTTGGAGAGACCTTCATATTTTCCAGTGTTCTCCGGAAGGCCGAGTGGGGTTCCTGGGTTTGGGAGGGTGGACTGTAGCAGGCTATGAACTGGAAGGCAGTTTTACCCACTGTTAGTTGCACATGGATAGTCTCTGATGCTTCGTGCTTTGCCACCAACCTGGAGGTGTGGGTATCTTTGATGAATATCGATACTCCCCCTCCTTTTGTGGTTCGGTCCAAATTTTGGGGCCGAAAAGCATGGTATGAGGTATAACCTGGTAGTGCTGGGGTGCTCTCGGGAGCCATGAACCAGGTTTCTGTTACTGCACAGATATCGATGTTCTCCATGCTAAGGAGAGTTTCGTGTGTGTGCATCTTGAGGTTTAGACTTCTGGCGTTGAGTAGCATTACTCTTAGTTTCTTATCCCTTGTGATACCTATGGAGGTGGGTTTGTCTTTTGAGCCTTGCCTATAAAAGGCACTAGGGTAGCAAGAGCCTTTGCCAATATCCGAAAGCCCAGGGGTGACAGGTGCAAGCCGTCCCTAGCGAAGCATCGTGGCTTGTCGAGCATATCATCCCAAGCTGACAGGCATTGGATCCCCTTTGAATGACACCAGTACTTAAGCCAATTGTTGAAATTGATCATCTTGTCTTCATATTGTGGCATCATTCTTGGTGAGGGTAAGATGCTACTCAAGGTCAGGGTCATACCGGCCTGGGCTACATGCTCAGAGAGCTCCTTTATGTCTCTTTTCATGTAGTCCAGGGAGGTACGTCTCAGGTCATTCACACCAGCATGGACAATGACTGAGTCATATTTGTACTTGCCTTGGAGTGACCTGAGTGCTTGTGTTATGTGGCGGATCCTAGCGCCCGATAGTCTGCTCACCGTGACCCTCTCCTTGTTCAGCCTGGTGAGCGGGACGTCAGTGTGCCTGACGATAGAGTCACCTATTACAAGTGTATCAGGTGTGTTGTTTAGTCTTAAGGGCTGTGACTGTTCGGCACATTGGCTTTGTGAGATATGTGTTGCACGTGTTTTGTTTTGGGGTAGCGGTTGCTTGGGTGTCTGCTTTGGCGGTCTCTGCTGCTTAGGCAGATCTTTATTTAGAGCCTCCCAGTATGTTTTTGTGTGATTATGTGTTTGGTTTGCTGTCGTGGTAGGTCTATGTGAGACTGGAATTGTAGTGAGTGTGGTTTCCTTCTCCACCTGACTGGTTATGCCAGTACTGAGTTGAGAGAGCTTAGCCTCCAGTTTGGCTATATGGTTGCATCTCTCACATGTGTTGGAATTTGTTGGGAGGAGGAGAGGGTTGTCTGTGTACATGAGGCAGTTGTAACATTGCCTCAAGATTCCCAGATTCACCAGCTGGACCGGAGAGGAGATTGACAACTGACCTTTGGACATGCTAGAATAATATTGGGAATTCCTTAATAATTGAAAACAAGGGCCAGTGGGGAGTGAGGTAAGTTTCCTTAGATCTCATTTGTCTCTGTGTGAAGGAGGTTCTACTAGCAAGCTCTAGGCTAAGTGTTTCTGTTTTATCTTATAGTATCTGTCATATCTTTTATTGTTAGTTTAGTTTTTCTATTTAAATAGTTTTATATATCTTTACCCTCTCTTAATTCTTCTTTAGACTGAGTGTTAGGCAATTTAGTTCTTTCGCTCCTTACTTTCGGTGGTAGTGTCTGTTTAAGTTAGAGAGCATCTGTTTCAGTTAGAGGATGTTTCCCCCTCATTTCCTCTGTTTTTGTTAGAGGACAAATTTAAAAAAAAAATCCTTTCTGTTTATTTCTAGGTGTCCGTTAAAGACTACTTGTGTGGATTTGTGTGTGTGTGTATTTTCTTTTCTACTTTCTTGTTATAGGATGTCTCAAAAACAGGAAGTTAAGCCTCTTGGCTGTAAAAAGTTTGAAAAATGTGGAAAGATGTCCCTTAGAGATTCACACACTTTGTGTATTGCCTGGGGCCTCTTCACCTACAAGAGTCATGCTCCATCTGCCATGGATTTAACTAGAGAATGCTGATGGAGCACTAGAATAAACTCATTCTGAAAGGGTTAATAAAAACTCCCTTTTCTTTGGCTATATCTCCTGAAGTCTGAAAAGTCCCAAAAACGTCTTTCGGCGGCGAGATTCTCCTCAGAGCCAAAGCAAAAAAACCAAGACTGTCAGCTCCAATGGAACCTACAGAGAAAACAGGTGAAAGGCTTCATTAGAGCAATTGGAACCCTCAGCTTTGAAGTCAAACTTGCCTTCTGAATTCAGGAATTGGAGCCGATCGCCTTCTTTGGAACTAGTTCCCTCTTGGCTCCCATCCCCATTTTTGACCAAATCTAGATCACCTACCCTTTCTACACAGTCCACCAGGAGTCTGTCCGATGAAAATGTGGATAGGGTGGTGCAGAGGCTGCTAAAGACACTGGTCTTGGCCAAATAATTATTGGATCTGAGCGCAAAGGAATTGGATAAAACACTGTATTCCCCCTTGGTGCCTGCTCCTCCTCTGATCTGTCCCTTGGTTTTGGAGCCAGAAGATTCCGGCATCCTGCTGGTATCTTGTTTCATTGGCTCCTTGGATCCTGCTGTCTGCCCAGTCAGAGCAGGAGACCTCTGGTAGTTGATACTCCCCAGTCGGGTCCTCGATGCCAGTTTGGATCACTCCGGATCCAGCTCTGCCTCTGGTGGCTTCAGTGTGGGTGAGTTCGGCACCTACCTCTGCTTTGGGACTTCTGTCTTCTTCTCCAGAGGTTCCGTCAGCCCTGACAACCCATTGTTTGGATCCGGGGAGCTCTTCGGAGCAGGGGCAGACTGCCTTTGAAGTTATGAGGAGGGTTCTGACTGCTTACCATTCTGAGATGCAATCCCCCTCAGATCTTCCTCCCAGTTCTGTGCAAGTGTCTTTGCCCTCTCACATACCCTCTCCACAGGACCGCAGAGACCCCAGGCCTTAGAATGTCCAACAGGGGACTCTTCCCCCTTCTGAAACCTCTCCAGAATATCCCACTGAGGATGTCCCTCAGAAAAAACATGCAAGAGGAAGCATTGTGACTCCCCGGAGGGCTTTATCACATCTGATACAGAGCTTGATGAAGCAGAAGGGTCCCTATGGTCACCTCCTGAAGCGGTTTCCTTTGGATGCATCCTGGAAATTTTAAAGCAGAGAGGTGACTGTCAGTCCACCTCACCTTTGGCCGAGGAGTTGGTTTACCTGGTGGCCTTTGGGTCTCATTCTTCAACCCCTTGGGTGACCCCTCCTTCCAATGAGCTTATTGAGTTAATCTCTCGGAAGGCTTGGGAGACCCCAGACTCATAGGTTCATAGGTAGATACTAGGCTAACGGCCCAAGGGCCCACGTAAGCCTAGCCAGCAAGGTTCCCTGGCTTACGCCACCCAAGAAAGTTATTTTCCTGTGCCACTGTCGAGCAGAGACACAGAAGTGATCCCCGGGGTTTATTTCCTATTTCCCATCCAGTCATCAAGATTTTTCTTAAAGAGTGCTAATGAAGAACTTTGCTTGACATAGATGGGTAGTTTGTTCCAGAGTATGGGAAGTCTCTGGGACAGGAATCTATCCCTCCTGCATGTCCTGTTTATTGTGATGACAAGGTTTAGGACCCTAGAGTGTGTAGCTCAGAGGGATTGGGATTTCTTTAGGTGTAGCATGTCCATCAGCTCTGGGTTTGACATAGCTTTATATGTTAGGCAGAGATCACCTCAGGGTAGGCGATATGCTACGGAGTAAAGCTGGAGTTCCATAGAGCCGACTCCTAGAAGGCCAAATAAATATATTACAGTTACTAAAGATAAGACTTTTTTGACAAAAGGTGTAGCAGTGAATGCCATGGTTGTGGCAGTGGCCACTAAAAAGGAGCTATCTGAGACCAGCTCCTCTGTCCATCCTCCAAATAAGGATTCCAGGATAATGCATAGGTATGGGAAGGATGTCTTTTTGTCAGCGACCTTTGCCTTAAGGTCAGTGAACTGCCTTAGCCACTTCACAAGATTGCAGAGGGACCTGTTAAAGGTGCTGTAGCTGACACAGCGGAAGATAAAGTTAGGGCTCAGCTCGCTACCCTAAATTCAGTCATCAACTCGTCCATGAGGCTCATATCATATGCAGCAGATGGAACGAGTAGGGCAGTGGGTTCAGGCATCTCTCTCAGGAAGCAGGCCTGGATGCGCCTTTGCAATTTTGTGGAGCCCTTCAAGTCTTCCTTCATTAATGCCCTCTTTGATGGCTCTTCTCTTCCACACCTACTAGACCTTTCCCTAAAGGCCAGAGACGTAGTGGGAAAATGTGGTTGAGAATGTCACAAAGGTCTTCCAGGATGTGCAAGGTGAGAGTTCCCCTAGAGGCAGAGGGGGGAACAATAATGGAAAATGCCACCTTCATGGTAAGGGAGGCCTGCAGAATCAGGGCTCCAGAGAATCTTTCTTTAGTAGACCCTTCCAGCGCTCCTGAAGGAGTGCCCAATTGCTCACCTCTGGAGGCAGTCCGGGGTCGATTGTCCCTGCACTGGGAAACCTGGCAAAAGTTAACAAACACAAATGGATGCAGGACATAATGTCCAGAAGGTACGTCATTCCCTTCTCTTACACCAGTCCCGTAAATCAGTCATTTCCAGGCGTTCCACCCAGTCAGAAGGAACAAGCAACATTGGAAATTCAAAAGTTGCTAAGAAAAAGAGTTATCCAAGAAGTCCCAACAAACCAGAGCGGATCTGGATCTTACTCAAGATTCTTTTTGTTCTAAAGAAAACAGGGGACTGGAGATCTATTTTGGACCTCAGCACTCTGAACATATCTGTGAGAAAGACCAAGTTACAGATGGTGACTCTGCAGTCGATACTTCCATTCCTGGAAACTGACAGTTGGATGTGCTCTATAGACCTTCAGGATGTGTACTACCACATTGGAATAGAAAGGTGATCCCAAACATACCTGCACATGTTCTTCGTGTTTCACTGTTGCAGTCATTACATTTGGGTAATCCTGCTGGCAGGTTGCCCTCAGTCGGCCTGAATTCCAAAGTCCTGGGTCCTGCGTCGCCCCCTCCCTGACGTCAGGTCGTCGGGGGTATAAAAGATGCGGCCGACACCATTTTCTTCAGTCTTTCTTGCCGCGCGGTGCCCGAAGCAGAAGCAGTTCGCAAGTGCTGGTCGGCCGACTCCTGAGATTTTCGTGTTCGAGTTTCAGATCCGAAGTCTTCAATAAAGCTAAGTACCCCGTTGGGGAAACTTTTTTCTTGCTCCAGACCAATGTCAGAAAAAGTTAATAATTGTATTTCTTGTGGAAAGCAAATACCTCATAAGGACTTTCATTCTTACTGTATTCCTTGCCTAGGCCCTGATCAGAACGTTGCTGGTTGTCGGTTTTGTGCTAGATTTAACCAACGCACTATAAAGCGTCGGTATGATTTTGCTTTAAACTATTTTGGACGCCGGTTTAATTATCCAGAAATGTCGTCAGATAACCATCCGACTACCGGAGTTCACAAAAAACGCAAAGAAAAGGAGAGAGATAGACAACCGAGGCCCAAAACCGACGACAAAGCTTCTCTTAAGCCAGTCGCCGGTTCTCACTGAGGCGGTTTCGCAGCCCCTGACGCCCGCTACTTTAGAGTTGCAGGCCGCTACCGACTCCCACATGGAGTCGGCCATGCCGCTAGAAACTCAAGGTACTGGAGCCTCCGATACTGTTCCTTCAGATGGGTCCGGAGCCACTGAGCAGGCACTGGCTTCTGAGGGTGTATTCAGACCTAAACATCTTTACATTAAACCTACCTCAACTTCAAAGGCAAAGACCAAAGCACCTTCTAAAGCAAAGAAACAAACACAAGAGCCACGTGGACAGGCCTCTATGCCCAAAAAACAGATGCTCAAAATGGCCGAAGACTTAATTACCTTGATCAGGGGTTCCCATCCCCCTCCTGATAAGAGGCTTAGGCAAGAGACTGACTGTGAATGTTCAGATCAGGTTTCTATTTCTTCTGATTCTTCTCCTGATCAGGAATATTCTATTCCCCCCTATGAGACTTCTGATGCTGAAGAATCTATACCTTCCACTTCTCCTCCAGAGGACTATTCTTTTGGGGAAACCTTGCATACCATGAGGGAGCATTTCCACTGGGAGAGCCAAGATTTTTCAGAATCTAAAAAGAGGCTCAGGGGTTTCCTTTTACTACCTCAACACAGGCCACTAGCTATTCCACCTGTGTTAGATATTGTAGATGATGTGTTTTCGGAGTCTAGTCTTACCACTGACTCCTTACCTGCAGCTCCTGTTAAGCCTGATAGATATTACAGGGTTGCTGACTCTCATAAATTCCTTTTTAAAAACCCTGCTGCAGACCCAGAAACTATTTCACAGGGTCCCAAAGGAGTTAAGGCTTCTGCTGCCAAAAACCCTACCCCCTCTGACCGAGATTCTAGGGCACTGGATAGATGGGAAGAAAGGTTTACACATCTGCTACCTTGGCTATAAGGGCCTTAAACTGTCAGTTTCATATGCTCAAATATCAGCAACATGTCATGGCATTGCTTAAACAGAAAATGTTATTAAACTCTGAATGTACAGAAAACAAGGAAATGCAGGATTTATTGCATGCAGCTGAACAAGTTGGAAAGCATACTTTGCAATGTGGTTTTGATTCTTTGGAGGCCTCCTGCAGGGCCACAGTTACAGGTTCTGTAATTAGGAGGCATGCTTGGTTAAAGGAACAAAATCTGCCTGATCATGTCAAGGTTAAATTATTAGATGCACCTTTACAGAATGATACTTTGTTTGGTGTTAAGGCAGAGGAGGTGTTAAAGAAAATGGAGGACAAAGCTAAATCCATGCAAACTGTCAAAGATTTTTTACAAGTACAACCCCCTAGGTTTAGTAGACACTAGCCTACAAAGAATTGGTCCTTTCCTGTGTCAGACAGACCTCAAAGGGGCAGATCCAGACGCCCTAGAGGCAGATCCCAGGCGCAAGGTTCCTACAGGTCAAAACAATGGGGTGCTTCTACCTCCAAAGTTGGAGAAAACAAATCACAACCATACAGGAAACAGTCCCAATGACTTCCCCCTGCCTGCACTAAGCACTTATCTCCTGGCAGCACCCTTAGGGGGGGAATTAGCATTTTTTTCACAAAATTGGCACATTATAACCCAGGACAAGTGGGTTCTAAATATCATGTCCCAAGGGTACAAGTTCCATTTCCATACCCTGCCAAAGGCAAATGGCTGGCCAGATCTGCCAAAAAGTCAATGGGCAGAGGCACAAAAACAAGTGTCATCCCTCATGGCCATGGGGGCTATTCAACAAGTACCAGAGCAAGAGCAGGGACAAGGATTTTACTCAAGACTGTTCTTGGTACCAAGAAGGGACAAGACCTGGAGACCAATACTGGACCTATCTATTCTAAACACATTCCTGGATATACCAAAATTCAAGATGATGACTTTGCAGCAGCTTCTGCCCATGCTGGGCAAGAACGCTTGGCTGGTGACTCTAGACCTAAAAGAGGCATACCTACATGTCCCAATCAGACAATTATGCAGAAGATACTTCAGATTCAAGGCTGGCTCAATGCATTACCAATTCTCTGCACTGCCCTTTGGCTTATCTAGTGCGCCCAGGGTCTTTACAAAGTGCCTGGCACGAGTAATTGCATTCTGCAGACAAAGAGGAATACAAATATATCCTTACTTGGATGACTGTCTAATTCAAGCCGAGAACAAGGACATTCTTCTACAGCATCTGGCGTTTGTCAAAAGACTTCTAACATGCCTAGGGTACACAGTCAACGAAAAGAAATCAAAACTAGTACCCTCTCAAGAGATAATATTCCTGGGTGCAAGCTTAAATACAATGGCCCAGATGGCTTATCTTACGCCAGACAAACAAAGGCAACTGACTACCTATTTCAAAATGTTGGAAACAAAGGCCCAGTTATCTGCAAGAAAATTTCTGCAGGCTTTGGGCTTCATGGCATCCTGCATCCTACTAATTCCATATGCAAGACTGCATATGTGGAAACTTCAATGGTACCTAAAAAGTGTTTGGACTCAACATTGCCACAGCCTGGAGACAGTAATTGCACTCATTCCCTGCCTACAACAGGAGTTTCGATGGTGGGCAGAAGCCTGTCACCACAACAAGGGTCTGCCATTCAGTTTACCCACAGCCAGATAGACACTGACAATGGATGCATCAGATTATGCCTGGGGGGCCCATATGGCAGGAAAATGTATTCAGGGCACATGGCCTGCAAACCAGATGCATCTTCACATCAATCAAAAAGAGATGCTAGCTGTTCAAAATGCCCTTACAGCTTTCAAGGACCTGCTTCATCCAGGACAGTTACTGATAAAGATGGATAACACTACGGTCATGTGGCACATAAACAAGCAGGGAGGTACACATTCCTACCCCCTCTGCAGACAAGCAATGACCTTATGGGACACAGCATTGGCTTTTCACGTTCACCTGCAAGCACAATTCCTGCCAGGAAAAACAAATACTCTGGCAGACGAACTAAGCAGAAACCTCATGGATCCCCATGAATGGAAACTGGATCCACAAGTCTTCAGCATGATAATAAGGAAACGGGGATGCCCAAACATAGATCAATTTGCCTCCCCTCACAACTGTCAATTGCAGAGATTTTGCACAAGGATTTATCACAAGCAAGCATGGAAAGTGGACGCCCTATCATTCAGCTGGAAAAACCTAACAGTATATGCTTTTCCCCCACTGCCACTCCTTCCCAGAGTACTCCTAAAGGTCAGACAAGAGAAGCCAAAAATGATTCTGATTGTACCAGACTGCCCACACCAGCACTGGTACCCAATCCTAAAGAGCTTATCTCAAGGTCCAGCATGGATATTGCCTCAAACTTCTCACTTGCTGACCCAACAAAACAATCAGATCCTGCACAGCCAACTCAGGACCTTAAATCTGGCAGCATGGCAAATAATGTAGCCATTCAGAACACTCCTCTTTCAAAAGCTGTTATGGATGTTATCTTGGAGGCCAGGAGGCCCAGTACCAGAAAATCTTATGCAGAAAAATGGAAGAGATTCTGCGCTTGGAACCAGGAACATGGCATTGACACGTCTGTACCAAATATTCCTCAGATTTTACAATACCTAACTGAGATGCTGAACAAAGGCCTTTCTTTCTCATCAATTAAGATTCATGCCTCTGCCATTTCAGCATATTACAATATGGAACCACCTATCTTTTCTCATCCTTTAATAAGGCAGTACCTCAGAGGAGCCAAAAACATTAGGCCTTCAAGGAGAGCACCAATTCCGGCCTGGGACCTCAATTATGTTTTGGAAAAACTCACACTGCCTCCTTTTGAGCCAGCATCAACGGCAGATATAAAATTCTTATCCTAGAAAACAGCTCTGCTCCTAGCCATAACCTCTGCAAGGCGAGTCTCAGAGTTACAAGCAATCATGGCTGTGGAACCTTTCATCATTTTTCATCCAGACAGGGTTTCTCTGAGGACAAACCCTACATTTATGCATAAGGTGGTGTCCAATGTGGCCCTCAACCAAATTATTCACTTGTCTACCTTTTACCCAAATCCACAAAACAAGGGTGAGAAAATTCTGCATTCTTTGGACATACACAGGCAGTTGCGCTTCTGCTTGGGTAGAACTAAAGCTTTCAGAAAGACTGAGCAACTTTTTTAGTGTCATATGCTGCAGGATCACAAGGAAAGGCTATCTCAAAACAGACTATTTCTAAATGGATAGGCCATTGCATCCGTTTCTGCTATATTCAACATGGCAAATCAGTGCCTAAGGGCATTAGGCCTCATTCCACCAGAGCAGCAGCCACTTCAGCAGCCTTCCTCAGAGGAGTACCAACCAAAGAAATCTTAGAGGCTGCAACTTGGAGCTCAGTGCACACCTTTATAAAGCACTACCACTTGCCTCTCTACTCTAAGTCCAGAGCAGGCTTTGCCACTGCGGTTCTGCAGGGCCTCATAGCCTCTCCTAATCCTATTTAGCCCAGCCACCCATCCTCAGCTTTGGGATTCTACCCAAGAATAATGACTGCAACAGTGAAACATGATGAACATAGTACAGTTGTGTACCTACCATAAATGTAGATGTTCAAGTGTATTCACTGTTGCAGTCCAGGTTACCCACCCACCATCCCCCTTCTCTTTGCTGGGACTTATCTGCACGTTTCTATCCTATACAACCTTTTTGGTGTATTTGCTTGTAGATGAAGGAAATGTTATTTTTGTGCATGCATTTCCTATTGGCATATTTTTCAGCCTACCTATTTGGGGCACCTGACATCTGGGGCAAGAAAAACTGAAGAAAATGGCGTTGGCTGCATCTTTTATACCCCTGGCGCACTGACGTCAGGGAAGAGGCGACAGCAACCGACGCCAGACCTAGACTTTGGAATTCTGGCCGACTGAGGGTAACCTGCCAGCAGGATAACCCAAGAGTAATGACTGCAACAGTGAATACACTCGAACATCTACATTTATGGTAGGTACACAACTGTACTTTTTGTGCCTTGTTTAACGCCCAAACCATTCGTCATCTGGCTATTTTTGTAGCTAAATTCTTTCGTTCTCATTCTCCGTATTCCAAAATGGCTTCGGTAAGCCATCCGACTACCGATCTTCTGAAAAAGCGCAAAGACAAAGGCAGAGACCGCATAGGTCAAAAACCTGCCGATGACGCTTCCGCTAAGCTAGTCGCCAGTCCGCTGGTACTCAATGAGGCACCTTTGCAGCCCCTGATGCCCACTTCTACAGATCCGCAGGCCTCTGCTGAGACCCATTTGGAATCCGGTATGCCGCAAGATGCTTCTTCAACTATGGAACCTGCAGATGTCTCTACCGTGGATGGGTCCGGAGCCACTGTGCAGGCACCGGCTTCTGAGGGTGTATTCCGACCTACCAATATTCATACTAAACCGGCAACTTCATTTCCAACTAAAACTACCAAGTTTCTCAGGCCCAGAGTTCGCACTACACCTAGAAAACTGGCATCCAAAGTGCATGCTCTAGCTCCCATGCTACAAATGCCTTTGCAGAGATCTAAACAATGGAGCGTTTCCATCTCAAAACCAGGGAGTGGTAAGTCACCCCCATATGGAAAAAGTTCACAAGGACTTTCCAATTATCCTTCCCAGCCATGCTCAAGTACTTGCACCCCTAGGAGAAAAACGCGCCCTTCATGCAAAAAACTGAATGTCTATTACTCAGGAACAATGGATTCTAAACCATTGTATCCCAGGGTTACAGATTCTACTTCCACTCACTGCCGACTCCAAGCGGGTTTCCAGACCTTCCCCCAAACCAGTGGGCAGAAGCTCAAAAGCAAGTACATTCCCTTCTCCATATCAGGGCTATTCAACCTGTTCCAGTAGAACAAAGAAAACAGGGTTTCTACTCCAGACTGTTCCTGGTGCTCAGAAAAGAGGGCTCTTTGTGCCCTATCCTGGATCTATCTATTCTCAACAGCTTTGTGGTGGTCCCAAAATTCAAAATGCTTACACTGCAACAGCTTCTTCCTATGCTAGCCAAGGATGCCTGGTTAGTCACCCTAGACTTAAAAGAAGCTTATCTGCACATCCCCATAAGGGAGTCTTGCAGGAAATATCTACGTTTCAGGGCACTCTCTATGCACTGTCAGTTCTCTGCACTTCCCTTTGGCTTATCTACTGTGCCCAGAGTATTCACAAAATGCCTGGCTCCAGCCATTGCATACTGCAGGCAGAGAAATATTCAAATCTACCCATACTTGGGCGATTGCCTGATTCAGGCGGACAGTCAGGAATTGCTACTTCAGCACCTGGCATTTGTAAAAGGACTTCTAACTTCACTGGGATACACCATCAACAAAAAGAAATCACAACTTGTACCCAGCCAACAAATCGTATTCCTGGGAGCAAGCTTGAACACAACTTCCCAGATGGCATTCCTCACTCCAGAAAAGCAGGTCCATTTGACAAACTACTTCAAACTAATGGTCAACAAAATCCAGCTGTCTGCAAGGAAAATACTGCAAGCCCTAGGGTTCATGGCGTCATGCATTCTGCTAATTCCATATGCAAGACTGCATATGGGGAAACTTTAATGGTACTTAAAAAGTCTCTGGTGTCAACATTCTCAGGACCTGGAAACAGTGATTCCTATCATACCTTGTCTAAGGGCAGAGTTCCTTTGGTGGGCGGAGGCATGCAACCACAACAAGGGACTTCCTTTCACTCAACCCTTCGCCACCCAAACCCTGACAACAGATGCATCAGACTATGCATTGGGGGCTCACATGGCAGGCAAATGCATTCAAGGCAAATGGAGCCCAGAACAAATTCCCCTGCATATCAATCAAAAAGAGATGCTAGCTGTACAGAATTCTCTGACAGTCATCAAATACCTTATCCTTCCAGCACAGCTCCTGATAAAGACAGACAACACCACAGTTATGTGGTACATAAACAAGCAGGGCGGAACTCATTCTTACCCACTCTGTAGGTTAGCCATGGCTCTGTGAAACACAGCCTTGAGCATCCAAGTTCACCTACAAGCTCAATTCCTGCCAGGCAAGCAAAATTCACTGGCAGACGACTTAAGCAGAAATCTACTGGACCTTCACGAGTGGAAACCGGACCCCAACTCATTCAAACTTCTAACCCAGAGGTGGGGAACACCAGAGGTGGACCTATTTGCCTCCCCCCAAAACCACCAGTTGAGCAAATTTTGCACCCCCTCCTACGCAGTCTGACAACAGTGCCATCCTGGCACCTACATCACACACCTTCCCTGCTGTCTCAGCAGGAGGGACAGATTTTGCATCCACAGCTGCAAACCTAAACCTTGTAGCCTGGCTCATTCCCTAAATGTACCACCAGCATCCCTCAGCAAACAGATGCTGGACGTCCTCCTTGAGGCCAGAAGGCCTAGTACTAGGAAATCCTATGCTGAAAAGTGAAAAAGATGTTGTTCTTGGAGTCGGTCTTAAGGAAAGGACACAGCCGTGCCCAACTTACCTCAAATCCTTTATTACCTAGCAGAGCTGCTCCACAGAGTACAATCCTTCTCATCCATTAAGATTCATGCCCCTGCCATCTCAGGTCATTATAATACTGAGCCTCCTCTCTTTTCTCACCATCTCGTCAAACAGTTCCTGAGAGGAGCTAACAATTTAAGGCCCCCTAAGAGAGCTCCCACCCCAGCCTGGGACCTTAACTTTGTACTGGAGAAGCTCACACTTCCCCTCTTTGAACCTGCTACTTCAGTGGAGTTAAAATTCCTCTCTTGGAAAACAGCCTTACTTCTAGCTATTACTTCAGCAAGAAGAGTGTCTGAGTTGCAAGCACTAATGGCGGTGGAGTCCTTCATTATTTTCCATGATGACAGGGTTTCCCTCAGGACTAACCCTTCCTTTATGCCCAAGGTAGTATCCAGTATGGCTCTAAACCAATCCATCCATTTGCCAACCTTTTTCCCTAATCCTCAGAATATAGGGGAAAGGATCCTGCACTCCTTGGATGTGCACAGACAGCTCAGGTTCTACCTTGACAGGACTAAGCCTTTCAGAAAATCTGACCAGCTGCTAGTCAGCTTTGCTACAGGGGCAGCGGGCAAGGCCATTTCAAAGCAAACCATTTCCAAATGGATAGCACACGGAATCCATTTCTGCTACAAGCGGCATGGAAAACCTACCCCTCTGGGGATCAGAACTCATTCCACTAGAGCTACTTCAACCTCTACAGCATTTCTCAGGGGAGTCCCTATCAGGGGCATCCTGGAAGCTGCAACCTGGAGTTCTGTACACACCTTCACCAAGCATTACCACTTGCCTATTTTTTTCTAAATCCAGAGCTGGATTTGCTATAGCAGACTTACAAGGCCTGCTAGCCAGCCCTAACACCTCTTGACTGCCTCCACCCTTCCTCAGCTTTGGGAATCAACCCAAATGTGATGACTGCAACAGTGAAACACGAAGAACATAGTACAGTTGTGTACACTTACCGTAAATGTAGATGTTCAAGTGTATTCACTGTTGCAGTCCTGGTTTCTGTCCCTCCAACCCCCTGGTTTTCTATATCATTTCTACCTATCCTCTTTATGGCCATCTTTTATGGCAGGGGTATTTATTCTACTGGAGGTGTTCCACACCAAGTAATAGCTTCCTATTTCGGGGGCTCCTGACATCTGGGGCAAGAAAAACTGATGTAATGGTGTCGGCTGCATGTTTTATACCCTTGACGACCTGACGTCATGGAAGAGGCGACAGCAATCAACACAGAAATCCCAAGACTCTGGTATTCGGGCTGACTGAGGGCTACCTGCCGGCAGATAACCCAAGTGTGATGACTGCAACAGTGAATACACTCGAACATCTAATTTATGGTAAGTGTACACAACTGTACTTTCTGAGGAATATACTCCCATGAGCCACCCAAGAGTCAGGTTGCTTGGCATAAGATCCCATCATTGAAAATAAAGGCAAGATTGATAACATCACAAAAAGAAGTTATGTACTTCACAATAATGTTCCATACGTTGCCCATCTCGACCTTTATTCTCACAACCCTCCCTCCATACACCCTGCCCATACTCCTGGGAGACCGAGTAGTATAAATTGGGTACTACAGGACTATATAGCCTCAGAATTGATGTCCTACTTGTGTGTGTGTCTGTGTGTCTGTGTGTCTGTGTGTCTGTGTGTGTGTGTGTGTGTGTGTGTGTGTGTGTGTGTGTGTGTGTGTGTGTGTGTGTGTGTGTATATATATATATATATATATATATATATATATATATATTTTTTTTTTTAACGTTGCTTCTATAAGAGTACTAGGTACTAGGGGCAAACAAGATCTGAGGAAGCTAAAGGGTTGCATTATGGGTAAAGAACCATGTCCATGAGCTTTGCTGAATACCTCGAGCTTTTGAAATGGCCTAGACAGATTTAATGGATCAGATCCGACCCATCAGTGAGAATAAAGGTCGAGACGGGCAACACACATGGAACGTTATGGTAAGTACATAACTTTTTTTTTATTTTATAAAACAGCAAAAGGCATATTAAGAGTTGTTTTTCCTTTTCACAACTCCCAGAGTGTCCAGAAAACTGGCCAAAATGTAATATTATTAAACAAACAATAAAAGTCTATTTCTTTGGGAAAAATCACCTTTATCCAGTTTTAAAAAAAACAAACTAGAGACTACGTTTTTAATGCAGAAAACAGCAAGGGGCAGCTGTTATGTATTATTATCTGAATTACAGAGTTAATAGCTTTAAAGGTGATTATGCATAGAACAACAGGCTAAAATAATGTTTGCTTCTGCCTGTGCAGTATGCTTCAAATGTGTGTACCAGTCTACCAGACAAGCACACAGCTTGCTTGTTACCAAACCTTTTCTTAGTGCTGTATTGCGCTGCATACTGATGAAGCAAAAAATTAGTGTACACTGTAATCCAGTATCTATGGTAGCACATTTTTAAAAAGAATGCCAAATCAACCAGTTAGTGAGTGCATTGTTCATTGCATGGCTGCTTTCTGTTAGTACTGTCCAGTGCAAATTCATCTGTGCAATTTTGAGTTGCGTAAAATGTTGACTGTGCCTTTCACAGGGAAGATCTGATTTATCCGGACTCCCAACTTTTGAGTAATTTGTTTCATTTAAGTGAACTGTCTGGTAGTCCAACTGTCATGATCTTGTGTCTGCAGTCTTACCTTCAAGTATTGTTGTCACATCTTTGCATTGTCTTTGTAATATGTGCTGCAATAACACAAAAACTGAACAGTACATTGAAATAATAGATCACAGTAGTAATTTTCCAAGTAATGAAATATAAAAGTTTTCTATTTATTGTTTGTATAGCTAGTAAAAAAAAATAAGAGAAAAAAATCAACAAAGCAAAAAAAGAGATTTTTCTGGACCAGGAGTGTGCTGATAAAAGTGCTACTGCTTTGTTGAGTACACCAGTATACATTTTTTCTACTTCTGAAAAGCATGGCTTTTTTTTTTCATTCAGGCCATCCTGTTGTTTTTCTTATTATTTTCCTAAGTGATGTACAGCATGGCCTTCCAAATTTGTATTCCATCTCGGAGCAGCACTTATAGAAGGAGTAAGTCTGTCAGTTAAGAGTACAGGGTTAAGGCTGTAATCTGTAGTTCTGTGGTACAGTTTGATTACTGCAGTCCTTATTTGTCTGCTATCTGACCATAATCAAGTCACTTAACCAGACATTGCTCCTGGTTTACTTCTGAAAAGGGACCCTGTGTTTAATGGGCCTACCTAGTTAACAAATGTGTATTAAGTGCAGCCGCTTAGTACATTGCTTATGGATACCATGAGATCCACAGTTGCGTATCACATAGTAAGTAACATGTGCATAGATAATGTATGTAAATGCATGCATAAAGTTTCAGGAATGTTGGAATTTGTCAGGGACAAATAACAGCTGCTTACCAGTGCTAGTTCAGGAACACAAGTTGAATATGTAAGTAGTTGCTAAATTATAGTTTAAGGGATTTACAGATTTTTAAGTGATAAACAGTGGGATGTCCGTCTATATATCACTGTTGCAGTATTCTTTACTATAGGGATTTCTGGTCTAAGACAGACTGTCTGGCCAGTATACCAAATCTTTATGATCTTGTATGCACCATACCTCACATATATGCCCCCCCCACCATGCACTTGGACGTAGGGCATAAAAGTGACATACAGGCACAGTTGCTCTGAACTTCTTTGCTGCTAATCCGAATGCCATCATCACTCATCGTTTGAACGCTTTATTGCTGTGCTGAATGCCTAGCCGTCAGATAAGTTTCGTGGTGAGAGAAAATGCTTGTATTTTAATATGTCTAGAGGTATTAGATCATCTCTAAACAAGCTCACCAATGATTCTTCTATTGTATTGAGACCAGTAGATAAGGGTGGTGGTATTGCTTTATTTGATTCTGAGAACTACCAATCTTTGATGCTAGACATGCTAAATGATGATGTTACTTACTTGGGGATAGATCAAAGAAAGCTGTCAGAAATTATCAATGCCATCAAAGATGACTTATATGATCTACTTATGTGTTGTCAGTTATCACCAAGTCTATATGAATTCTTACTTAATGATAGTCCAGTTGTCCCAGTTATCAAGGGTCTTCCAAAACTGCACAAAGGTACCTTCCCCCCCATTGCGTCCGATAGAGTCCAGTGAAAAGTGGGCCACAGAAAATATTTCTGTATACTTAGAGGACACCTTGAGACCATTAGTTAATGAGGTCTCGAGTATCCTTAAAGACACTTATCAGTTATTGTCTTCCTTAGATGCATTAGATACATATCTTATAAAAGGCAAACACTTATTAGTGACTATGGACATTCAAAGTCTTTTTACCTCCATCCCCAATGATCAAGGGATACAAGCAATAAGAGAAGTACTGCAAGTTTTTCCATCTGTTGATAGGAATCAGGAAATATTGATATGTCATCTATTAGACCTTGTTTTAAACAATAATGCATTTTCATTTGAGGGGAGCTTGTATTTATTTATTTTATTTATTTTTATTTTACATTTGTTAACCGGGCTAGTCTAACTGGATATATTTCCATTTTCAGTAGAGGCCCGGGGAGAAAAGCTCCACATAGAGATAAAAACAGATGTTAAGTTGTCAATCTCGCCTTCATTCTTGCTGGATGGGGTTCGGAGCCGATCCTCGGCTCCGACTCGGCACTTGCTTTAGCTTGAGAACTCCTTTTACCAGCTCGAGGCAACCCTGTATCCCATGATGCAAGGCGGAACTACCTCAGATCTCGTTTGCCGCTTAGCGAAAGAGGTCTCCTTTGCCAGCTGAGGTAAGTAATTTTCTTGTTAAAAGAGAAAAGCTTAGTTAGGGTTTTATTTCCCCCTTGTATCCAATTTTATAGTCTGTAGTGAGTTACAGCCCACCCTATTCCCTTGTTTTCAAACTTTTTATTACCTTTAGTGTAAAAGTTTTTAGTTAGGCCTAAACCCCATTGGTTAATCCCTTCCTGTGTGTTGTGTGTTAGGGGATTAATTTTGTGTGTGTGTTGGGGTTTGTGTGTGTGACTTCCTCCTAGGATTATGTCTAGGGAAGGCAAGGTCTCAGGCTTCAAGAAGTGTGACTCGTGCTGTCAGAAAATGTCTCTGACAGACGGTCACACTTCTTGTGTTTATTGCCTGGGGCCTTTACACCTGCAGGACTCCTGTGCTTTGTGTCACTCTTTTAGCCAGAGAGTCCTGCAGGAATGGAGGAATAAGCTTATCCTCCGTGGCTTACTTAAGCCAGAAGGTTCTCCCTCTAAAGCAGGGTCTGGGAAACCTTCTAAGCCACCGAAGGCTCAGGCTTCAGTATCCAAGCCTCCTCCGGTGGCTCCGGCTGGAACCGATGTATCTACCTTAAAAGTAGTGGGTTCGGCACCGGCTGGTTCCGATACCTTGTCTACTGTGGCCTTGGCTCCGGCTGGAGCCGACACTTTATCCAGCATCGGAGCCGAGAAACCTTCGGCTCCATCTGGAATTCAGGGGACTTCGGCTCCGATGACTTCGTCCCGAAAGAGATCTCGGTCCCCTTCGTTACAGAGTATCCACTCGGCTCCGGGGTCTCCTCTTTTGTCGGAGCGGAGCCATCGGAGCCGATCTTCGAGATCTTCCAGGCTGTCTGACCATGACTTAGAGAGGGTGGTAAGCAGGCTGTTGAAGTCACAGGCACTGGCCCAAATGCTCCATAGCCCGTCTCAACAGACTTCGGCTATAGCCTCACCCCTTGAACTTCCTCCTCCGACTCCACACCAGAGTTCGGAGCCGGAGCTTCTCGGGACAGCGACTGTTTCGGTGCCGGAGCCGATACATCCTTCGGCTCCGTCGTCCTCGGCTCCGATCTCCTCCTTGAGGCCTTCCTTGGAGGGATCCGGTCATCGGGTTTCCCTTGTCGGCTCCGAGGGGGCTAGTGGCATCGGACCCTTGTCCGACCCCGCTCTCCCTCTCGGGGCTTCGGCTTTGGTAAGCTCGGCGCCGACATCGGCCTCGGAGCCTTCCCTCTCAGTGGAGCCGGGAATTCCTGTTTCCTCGGAATGGGGATATTCCGGCCTCCCGGGGAGGGGAGCCTTTGAGGTGATGAGGAGTGTCCTGGCCTCTGAGCCTGGTCAACGGTCCATCCCTCTAGCTCCTCCCTCTTCAGTGCCTGTAGACGCCTCTTGCCAGCCTCTTGCTGTCAGGCCTAGGGATCCATCGCCCCAGGTTTCCCCATTGGGAATTTCCTCCTCTTCCAAAGTTTCTCCTGATCCAGCAGGTGAACCCCCTCGGAAGAGGACGTGTAAGAGGAAACACACAGACTCCCCCGAGTCTACTACATCGGATACTGACTTAGATGAGTCGGAGGGTTCCCCACGATCCCCCTCTGAGGATGTCTCCTTTTCAGACATCCTTGAGCTCCTCAAACAGAGGGGGAATTGGCCATCCATTGATCCCTCCGAGGATGTGTCGGTATACCTGGAGGCTTTTGGATCCCGACCCTCCACCTCCTGGGTGTCTCCGCCTTTCGACCCACTTATGCAGGTAGTGGCTCGGAAGGCGTGGCTCCAGATTCTGTGGAACCTGTCCCCAGGAGACCATCCAAATTTATCACGGCCCCTACGGACAAACAGTTCCTTTCCAAGGGTGTCTCTGTGGATGCTATGGTGGTGGCGGCCACGAAGAAGGAACTGGCGGATCCTTCAGTACCTGTCCATCCTC
This sequence comes from Protopterus annectens, assembly GCF_019279795.1. Lineage (NCBI taxonomy): Eukaryota > Metazoa > Chordata > Ceratodontiformes > Protopteridae > Protopterus > Protopterus annectens. The sequence continues at coordinate 1,294,429,001 of NC_056737.1, forward strand.
CTAACAAGGATTCTAGGACCATGGACAGGTATGGAAAGCGGATGTTTTCTTCAGCGACCTTTGCTATGCGTTCGCTGAACTACCTTTGTCACTTCACCAGGCTTCAACGAGATATTCTCAAGGAACTGGGTGAAGTAGTCCTGGATCCTTCTGCTGCTGGGGCTCAAGAAAAGATTGCCTCGCAGCTTGCAATCCTGAATTCCTATCTAACTCCTCCATGCGGCTCATATCCTATGCGGCCGATGGAGCGAGCAGGGCCGCAGGCACAGGAGTTGCTCTTAGACGCCAAGCCTGGATGCGGCTTTGTAATTTTGTGGACCCCTTTAAGGCGTCCTTCACTAATACCCCTTTGATGGTTCGGCTTTGTTCGGACCTCAGGTGAAGGATACCTTGACCAGGTGTGAGCAGGACGGTAAAACTCTTTCTGCCGTTGGAGTCCAATTTTCCACTCCTTCTAGACCATATCCCAAGGGTCAGAAGGGAGGGAAGATGTGGTTCCATAAAGCCCAAGGAGCTACACGGACGCGTGGTCAGTTTACCCCCAGAGGCAGAGGGGTAACAATAATAGATGCCGCCCTAGAGGCAGGGGGGGTCCTCAGAACCAGGGCAACAGGGAGTCTCTTCCTGAGAAGCCCTTTCAGCATCCCTGAAGTGTTGCCCGACTGTCCACCCTTGGAGGCAGTCGGGGGAAGGATTTCACTGTACCCAGTAGCCTGGCAATCCCTATCACAAGAGATGTGGGTACAGTCGATCATATCGGAGGGTTACAAAATCCCCTTGAAAGGTTTCCGTACCTCTTCAATCCCTTCCAGACATCTCACCCGGTCAAAGGGATTTGGCAGAACAGGAGGTTTCAAAGCTCCTAGAAAAAGAGCCGTCCAGACTGTGCCGGCAGACCAGGTAGGATCCGGCGTCTACTGAGATTCTTTTGGTCCCCAAAAGGACGGGAGATTGGAGACCAATATTAGACCTGAGCAATCTAAACAGATTTGTCAAGAAGGCAAGATTCGGATGGTCACGCTTCAGTCCATTCTGCCCTTTCTGGGCAAGGACAACTGGATGTGCTCTATAGACCTTCAGGATGCGTACTATCACATAAAGATTCACAGACACTCCAGAAGGTTTCTCCGCTTCGGCTAGGGACCAGTCATTACCAATTCAGAGCACTGCCCTTTGGCCTCACTTCAGCCCCAGAGTGTTTACCAAATGCATGGCAGTGGTCACAGCTCATCTGAGACGTCAAGGATTCCAGGTGTTTCCCTACTTGGACGACTGGCTCCTCTCCGCCACCACCAAGTGTCAGCTTCTTCAGTCCAGAGACTACACTCTACAGCTTTGCAGGAGTTTGGGAATTTCAATAAATTTGAAAAATCTTCTCTGCTGCCTTGCCAATCTATCACCTTTATAGGCAGAATTAAACACCGTCAAAATGTTAGCCAAACTAACAGATCAAAGAATTCTGGACATCCAAAAATTGTTCGGATTCTATTGCAGAGCAACAGGATCAAAGCCAGATTTATACTGAAGGTTCTAGGTCTTATGGCTGCGGCCATTGTTCTTCTACCACTGGCTCGCTTCCACATGCGTCTTCTGCAGTGGATGCTATTCACGCAGTGGTCGTACCACAGTCTTCCGATGAGGCACGAAATCTTAGTCACACAGTCGCAGAGCTCATCTAAATTGGTGGATATCTTCCCTCTTCTTCATCAGGGCCGACCCTTTATTCCCCTCCTCCAGTTGCCACAGTCACTACGGATGCCTCTCTGATCGGGTGGGGGCATTATCAGGGCAGGATGGTCCACGGACGTGGCAACCCATAGAATACCATCTGCACATAAATGTCCTGGAGATGAGAGCAGTGCTTTTAACTTTGCAAGCCCTCAATGACTTTCTTCCCACGGGGACTATTGCAGTACAAACGGACAACATGTCCGTGGTCTGGTACATCAACAAGCAGGGCGGGACCAGGTCCTATCCGTTGTGTCGAGAAGCTCTCAGACTTTGGCAATGGGCGATCTCCTCTCATCGGTTTCTGATAGCAACGCACATCCCCGGCAGGTCCAACCTATTGGCGGACAGGCTGAGCAGATCCATTCTGATGCCTCACGAGTGGTCTCTCAATCAATCTGTAGTGGATCAGATTTTTCTGAAGTGGGGCACTCCTTGTTGCGATCTTTTTGCTACTCCTCTAAACAACAAATGCCCCAATTTTTTTCACTCTCTTTCCCCTTCCAGGCCAACCCCTGAGAGACTCTCTAACCCAAGCTTGGCCCCGGGGACTTCTGTACGCTTTTCCTCCCTTTCCCTTGATTCCACAAGTCATTCAGAAAGCCACCGTTTTGAGGGCCAAGTTGATCCTCATTGCCCCATATTGGCCTCGACAAATTTGGTTTCCGTCTCTGCATCGTCACCTTCTGGTGCAGCCCTGGCATCTGGACCCAGTTCCGGATCTCTTGATCCACCAGTCTGGTCAGCAGCACCGGGCCATTCATTCTCTCAACCTCACTGTTTGGTTGCTCCACTTCCTTCCTTAGCCAGGCTACCGATGATTTCTGACTTAGTCAGAGACATCTTAGTGTCTTCTTTAAAGTCGTCCACTAATACTGTTTATGCTAGCAAGTGGCGACGTTTTTCTATTTGGGCAAATTCCAGAAATATTGATCCCTTTACTGCTCCTGTACATTCTGTTTTAGATTTCCTGGCGGAGGTTTTTCATTCAGGATCCTCGTCATCTACAGTCAAAGTACAACTGGCTGCTATTTCCAAGTATCATGTTGGCTTGCATGACAATAACATTATGTCTCATAGATTATGCAAGTCCTTTCTGAGAGGAGTTTTTCTCCTAAAGCCGCCTATAAAGCATCCTCCTCCGCAATGGGATCTAAACTTAATGTTGGCATCCTTGATACTACCTCCTTTCGAACCGTCTGCTTCATGTTCTTTGAAGTTATTGACCTGGAAAACTATATTCTTACTGGCTGTCACTTCTGCAAGAAGGGTTTCCGAGATTCAAGCTCTCTGCATTCGTTCCCCTTATTTGGTTTTTCATAAGGACAGGGTATCATTAAGAACAAACCCTTCCTTTCTCCCCAAAGTTGTGTCTCAAACCAATATTAACCAATCTATAGATCTGCCAGTCTTTTTCCCAAACTATTCCGACAGAGCTGAACAGAAACTGCATTTTTTGGATGTCCATCGTCAGCTCAGGTACTATTTGCATAGAACTAAACAATTCAGGAAATCGGACCAATTATTTGTCTCTTATGCAGAAAGCAGGATAGGTCTTCCAGTTTCTAAAGTGACCTTATCCAGATGGTTGACTTCCACCATTTCCTATGTGTACTCTCTCAGAGGCAAGCAGCTATCTTCTAAACCAAAAGCACACTCTACCAGGAGTCTATCCACTTCTGCAGCCTTTCAGGATAGACTACCCATTGATACCATTTGTGCAGCAGCTACTTGGGCCACGCCTCATACCTTTGTCTCTCATTACAAGTTGGACTTGGCCTCCAGAGATAGGGCCAGTTTTGGTTCCACAGTTCTCAAGAGTCTGTTCCATTGAGCCACCCGGGATACAGGTGCTAGGGACGCGGTCCCATCCAGCAAGAATGAAGGCGAGATTGACAACTTAACATTTAGAAGTTATGTACCTACCATAACCGTTCCATGTTAGTTGTCTTCTCTCGCCTTCTTTCTTGCGTCCCTCCCTCCTTCCCCCTGGCCTGGACAGATCTTGAAGAGTTCCTATCAGGTTGTTTTCCTCCTGAGCCTTCATATGAGGACTTCTATTATGAACTTGTGTTCCTAATTATGTTAGGTTAGTCTTTAGCAGGGTAGGTTAGCTACCAAACGAGATCTGAGGTAGTTCCGCCTTGCATCATGGGATATAGGGTTGCCTCGAGCTGGTAAAAGGAGTTCTCAAGCTAAAGCAAGTGCCGAGTCGGAGCCGAGGATCGGCTCCGAACCCCATCCAGCAAGAAAGAAGGCGAGAGAAGACAACTAACATGGAACGTTATGGTAGGTACATAACTTCTAATTACATAGTATGCAAAAAATGAGCAGAAATAAAATGAGGTGGGAATAGACAACTATACAGTATAACATCATAGGATTCAACATTCTCAAAATAAAAATGGAAACTTATTTCACAATATTTTAAATTTAGGTTAAAAAGAGAAAGTAAAAAAGAACAGAATATTCAAAACGAAAAGAGTGAGTAGATCAGTTGAATTTATAAACTGTCAGTAGTTAGAAATGAACCCGAAGGAGGAGAAGGAATATTAGAGAGGTAACTCTTATAAAGTGATGGTAGTATTACTTACACGTAAAAAGAAGGTAAAAGGAGAGGGAGAGGGATGAGTAGAGGAAATTTGTGGGAGTTAGAGTTTTAGTCGGGGTTTTTTTTACTATTTAGTATTTACAAGTATCTGGGGTTGCCATGGGCACCCCTTGCGCGAATACGTATGCCAACCTGGTGTTGTACCATTGGGAAAGGCAATACGTTTTTACAAGCACCCACTTTAGTAAGGTTTTAGTTTACAAACGTTTTGTAGGTGACATTTTAATCGTTTGGGATGGCTCGGTGGAAGAATTTTACCTTTTTAAAAACTACCTTGAGACCACGAAAAATTTCCTTAGATTTACAGCAGCAACATCTTTTGATTCAATATGCTTTTTAGATGTTTGCTTAGACATAAGAGATGGTGTATTGACTTCAACATTGCATAGAAAATCATGCTGGAGAAACACAATTTTACGCTATGACAGCATGCACCCACGTCACGTGTTTAGTGGGATAATAAAAAGTCAGTTCATTAGACTCTCTAAAATTTGTAAAGACAGTTTAGACCTATTAAAAGAGGCTGAAAAAATGGAAAAAATATTCTCAGATAGAGGGTATGACCATGAGTTAGTAAAAAACATTAGAAGGCACGTTTTAGGTGAAGAGGAAACACCCAGAATGGCAGCTAGGTATAAACATTCGCCTCTTATTTTCCATACCAATGAAGATAAGAATAACTCAGATATGAGAGTTAGTTTTGTGACCACTTACACCAATGATAATGCTAATATTAAAAGAATCATTGCCAATAATTGGAAAGTTTTATTAACAGATGACCATACTTTGAATTTAGTAGGTAAGAATCCTCATTTTACCTATAGAAACAACAGGAATTTAAAAAGACTTTTATGTGACAAGGCAGGTAGTAGAAAGCCTGATACAATACAGATAAGGAATAGTTTAGGTACTTATCCCTGTAATCATTGCAATTACTGCAAGTATTTGACTAAGAAACAAGAATTTATACACCCAGAGCTTTCTTACATATTTGTACCCAGATTTCAAGCTACCTGTGATACCACAGGTCTAATATATCTAGCCACCTGTGAACAATGCCCAGTGTTCTACGTAGGTCTGACCAAGAGGAAATTGAAAAACCGTATCTATAACCATCAATACGATATTAAAAACAAAAATGAGCTTAATGCTCTAGCAAAGCATATTCAACTTTTCCCAGGTCATTCCTTCATATTTAGAGTATTACAAATAGTAGAACCGAACATTAGAGGAGGTGATTACATGAACTTATTAGAGTTGAAGGAGTTAAAATGGATTCTCAGGCTAAAAGGTCATCATCCCCCTGGACTGAATGCTTATATTTCACTTAGATCTTTTTTGAATACACGTAGATGAATTACTGTTTATTTATTCATTTATTCATTTATTTATTCACCTATTTATCCATCAAGTTTGTATGTATTCTCATACACACATATACATTAATATATTGAAGCTGTTTTTTAACTGATTTATCTCAACATAGTTTTTAACCATGTTATATATATATTTTTTTTGTGTAGACAAGTTTTATGAAATGTTATAATCAACTTTATATACATGTATTTTGTTTTTTATGGATAGCAACATGTTTTAAAGGTGAAAAATATGAATATTTATTGAATAACTTGAACATCTTGTATATATACCTACGCTTTTTATCCAGGGATTTTAACCCATGAATTCCATAGATTTTTGTATATTTTTGTCTATATATTAAAATGCTTTAAGATTTTATAGACATATTTAACATACTTTATTTATATATGCTCAATCTGAGGTAGTGAGAGATTTTATATTTTATTTATGTTCAATAATTAATAGCTTTATATGCAATTTTAAATGTTTTTGAAAGTTGAAAAAGTTCATGAGCTCTGACAAAACTTTAAATACGTGTTGTCATCAATTGCTTTTGATGCTTGAAGTACTTTTTTAATGAGTTGATTGTTTTATTGATGAAATTAATTGAATAATTTGAAGGTGTTTTTACTATATGTTCTCTGGAAGTTCACTATTATATACATGGTCTGAAGAAGCATATCAGGAGATACGCGAAAGCGCTTACCCTTGTAAAAATAAAGTCTTTTATTTACTATTAACAACAGTCGTGGTGAGTCTAAGTTTTGTCTATCATCAAATCTTTATGATCTTGTATGCACCATACCTCACATATATGCCCCCCCCCACCATGCACTTGGACGTAGGGCATAAAAGTGACATACAGGCACAGTTGCTCTGAACTTCTTTGCTGCTAATCCGAATGCCATCATCACTCATCGTTTGAACGCTTTATTGCTGTGCTGAATGCCTAGCCGTCAGATAAGTTTCCCATTGTGATTGTTTTTTTTTTTTTCTTTCCTCTCTTATTTATGTGAGTTGCTTCAGTTTGGATTGGCTTGTTCTTCTGTGAAAGCCCATTTGTCAGACATTTACACTTGTCTGCCCTTTTGTCATCATTTGGCTTCTTGTTTTGAGGTCAGACAATTTCTTTAAGGCGTCCTGCATCTTAGGCATCCAAGGAAACCTATTCCTCCTCCTAGGGACCTTATTTTTTTTTTTTTTTTTTGGAAAAGATTCTGCTGCTTTGCAACATTGTACCTGGAAGACTGTTTTATTGTTGGCTCTTACTTCTGCTTGGAGGGTTTCCGAGTGTCAGGACCTTGTGGATATTTCTCCTTTTTTGTTTTTTCGCAGGGTCAGGGTGTCCCTTCATACTAATCCTTCTTTTATGCCCAGTCTTGCAAATGCGTTGACCTTGAATAAGTCAGTACAACTCCTTTCCCTTCTCCACAATGTGCTAGTGAGAGGGTCTTGTATACCTTGGATTTGCACAGACAGTTCAGGTACTGTTTGGATAAAACTAAGGCCACTCATAAGTTTGACCATCTTTTTTGTTTCTGTTCATCCCATCACATTAGGTTTTGCTGTCATCTCCTGTTGGATATTTAAGGCCATTTCTGTTTGTTATTCTTTTCATGGCAAAAATCTTTGTCTACTTCTGTCATAGCTCGTTCTACTAGGGATGTTTCCTGTTCTGGTGCTTTCTTCAAGGGGTTGGACCCCAATTCTGTCCTTGAAGCTGCTGCTTGTCCTTAGTGCACACCTTTACTAATCACTATAAGTTGGATATGGAGTTCTTAGTGCACACCTTTACTAATCACTGTAAGTTGGATATGGTTTCTAGGGCCAGAGCAGGTTTTGCTAGAGCCATTTTGTATGGGTTTGTTGAGGACTGTTCTCAGCCTTCCACTTCCCATTCTATTTCTTGAGCTTTTTTTACTCTCCCTTAGGTAAACAGTACTGCAGCAGTGATATAGAAGGGCATAGTACAGTTGTGTAAACTCTTACATAACAGTAGGTGTCCCTCACTTCACTGTTGCAATATTTGTTCTCTCCCTCTAACCCCCCAGCAGTTTGTTCTGGTTTTTGTTTTAGATTCCATTCTGACTGAGTGTCTTCCCTTTTTCTTCTGCATTTTCTCCTTGTGATGTGCATGGTCTCCTTTGTCCTGTGGAGACTGCTCTCTTCTGGGGCAATTAAGTTCTGCGTAATTGCGTCCATATGTCATTTTTTTATGCTATGTTCTATGGGGGGAGCATATGTGTTGCCTACAGTGCATACACGATTATAAGCCTTTGGTATATTGGCCAAATGTAGGGCTGTCTTAGGCTGGAGACCTCTATAGTAAAGAATACTGCAACAGTGAAGAGGACATCTCCTGTTATGGTAAGAACTTGCATAACTGTACTTTTAGTGGCTTTTATAGGTGTCTCAAGGCACTTTATTCTTGCAGTCATCAATGTCTTTCCAGTGTCCATCCTCAGGCTGTACTTCCTTCCTCAAGGAGAGCTAGGTTAGTTAGTAAGTCAGTATGTATAACATACACATTTTTCTGAACTGTTGTAAATGTCCTGAGGGCTGTTTTTGCAATTCTGGCAATAGTGAGATTGACAGTGTGAATATGGGAAAAGTATACTAAATCTGAGGTTGTGATCCCTCAGAATACTTCCCTTACTCTAAGATGAAGTGATCTCAGAGTTAGTATGTATAAGTAGCAGGGGTGTGAAGACACAGCCCCTGACCCATATTAATGGAGTTACAGCAAGTTTCGTGAGCAGTTGCATGTTATTGTTCGTAGTGAGGGACTTAAAAAAATGGACTCCTTATCAAAAGTAGTGCAAGGCTCATTATTTCAAGTGTGTGCATCTTGAATAGACTATAATAATTGTGGTCACTGCTTTTAAAACAAGTATTTTCACTCTTTGCGCTCCTGTCCTTACCCAGGAGGGAGATTGAAGGATTATTGTATAAAGAACTGATGATCATACATACTACTGTTTAATTAGGTTTATAGGTTTATAGATTAGTGCTAGGCTAACTGCCCTTGCGAGCCATTTTAAGCCTAGCCAATTATCCCGTGAGATTCAAACACTGTACCTTGTGTTTGTAAGGCAAACACCTTAACCATTAGGTCATCCTCCCAACCCTTTTTTTGTTAAAAGTTAATGTGCATCAGTTGTATTTTTTACAGTGTAATTCAAAGAGATAGAATAACTAAACATATGTAATGCATTGTCCTGCTTAAGCAAGTTAAGCAAATTTGGAGATTTGGTCTCTCTCATGTCCTTCTGTTCACATGTTGCAGTATTCTGTACATATGGGTTTTCTCCTCTTGCTACCTGAATACCCGAACATCTGGGCAGTATACAAAATATTTCAGTCACTGTATGGTGCGTGGGACGTCTGATGTGGCCAACAGACTGTGGGCCATAAAAGTGACGTCTGCACACACCAGACCTCAGAACCTCTTAGCTGCCAGTCGAATGTCAGGTGTTCCTGCCTTCCCGGCTGTCGGATTCCCGAGAATTCAGATAAGTACCCTGTTGGGGAACCTTCTTTTCAGTCATTGTTTTGTAATGCTTGTTCATGTCATCCAGAAAGGGCAAGTGTAAGTGCGGCTGTCAAATACCACACAAAGACACCCACAATCTTTGCTTGTTTTGTTTGGGTAAATCGCACGACTACAAGGCTTGCTGTATCTGCCAGGCTTTTGTTCCAAAAACTCTACATAGCCGTCTCCACGCATTCAATTTATGCTTAGAGAACCAGCATCTTAAACAGTTACCGCTAGGCATGGAGGGTTCTTCCGAATTGCCTGATGAACCGACAAAGAGAAGGGCCAAGACAACAAGGCCGTCTACTGTCGCTGTGCCTCCACCATCCGGCGCTCAACCTGTGGCCAATGTTGGCCTGGTTGAACGTTCAGGCTCTACCTCCCCAGATATAGTGGGTACCTCTTCAGAAGCCGCACAGTCCTGGACTGAGGCTTTACAGACATCAGTCTCCAGTGCCGAGTGGGAACCAGGGCTCTCGGCAGGACAGTCATATCCCTCAGTTCTTCTCTAGTCATCCAACCGTAGACCTTCCTCTGTTCAGATGCCTGCTTGGCAGTCACTCAAAAAAAGGAGAAGAGGAAGCATGTATCCCCTGCTACAGAGAGTCTACTGGATTGGTAGGCTTTCTCTCAAAGCCTATTTAATGCTTTCATGGCCCTGTGGCCTACTACACCTGGGACTTCCACAATCCCTCCTCCAATTCTGAGCCCTAAGCCTCAGGCCTCAGAACTCTCTCAGGTGGAAGCGGAAGAGTACTCTGATTCTTCTTCTGAAGAATATCTCTCGTGCACCTCTCAGCTCCCTACCCCACTTGGATAAGTTTCTCCAGGGAAAGAATCTGGTGATGCAGATCATCTAACTTTTGGAGAAACTAGCTAAAATGAGGGAACATTTTAAGTGGGAATCATCTGAGATGACTGAGGTACAAAAAAGGTATTATGACCTCATCCAGATGGACTCCCCAGCCCCTACTGCTGTTCTTCCCATTCTTCTAACTTTTCTGGATGCCTTTTCAGCAGCATCCTTGAACCCAGACTCCCAACCCCCAGCTCCATGCAGACTTGATAGGTTTTATAAAGTCCCTGAGACAGCAACATTTCTAGTAAAATGCCCAGCTGCAGAACCAGCCACCATTTCTATCTCCACTGAAAAGGCTTCAAAACTAGTGCCTTATACTACCCTTCTCCCTGCTAACATGCCCAGCAAAACTATGGAGTGTTTGGTGAGGATGTACACATCTGCAACTCTGTTTTTCAGAACAATCAGTTACCAGACACATGTCTAAATATGCTTTATCCCTTTTGGAGAATATTTCCAAACAACTGTCTTGACTCCCCAGACTCAACAGCCAAAGCTCAGCTGTGCTCCTTTGTTTCCCCTGACTTCTCAGGTTATCAGGCACTCTATCAAGTGCAGCTATGAAGCTGCTGAGGCCTCAGCCAGGTCAGCAGTGTCAGCATCTGCCATAAGAAGGTACTCCTGGTTACGCCTTCAGCCCCTACCAGATGATTTTAGGGCTAAGCTGGTAGATGCTCCTTTGGACAACTCAGCCCTATTTGGAGCAAAGGTAGCAGATTTGTTCTGGTCCTTGCAACAAAGGGAAAAAAGATGCAATATTTAAAACATCTATTGGTATCCCCAATTCCAATGTTTCAAAGACATTATCCTTCAAAAACTCAGTTCATCAGAAAGCACTCACGGCCTGCTCCCTCTTCTAGGCCTAGGAAAACCACCATGAGCAATCCACTACTGCTAGATCCACACCATCTACCAGCCAGAAGATGCCCTTTCAAGACAGAGCAGGTAGTGTATGACTACCTACCAACCTTGAAACCCCCACCCCCTCCCCTCAGTGGCCTCCTCTCGCTTTCAATTCTCTGCCTTCCCCTTTGGGCTTCCACTGCACCCAGAGTCTTCACCAAATGTCTGGCACCAGTGATTGCCTTCTGCAGGACATAAGGGATCCATATATTCCCATATTTGGACAACCTGTTCATTCAGGCAGACTGCAAGCAGTCCCTCCTACTACACTTACAAAAAAATATTGCACTCCTACAGTCCCTAGGGTTTCAGATCAATTACCCAAAATCTCAACTGGAACCTACACAAGACATGGTCTTCCTGGGGTGCAGGATTCGAACAGACATTATGAAAGCCTATCTTCCTCCTCAAAAGGTGGAATGCTTGACTCATCTGCTTTTGGTTCTCCACACCAAAGGAATGCTTGCAAGGCAGTACCTCAGGCTCCTGGGCTACATGGCTTCCACTGTACCTGTCCCCCCTTTAGCAAGACTTCACATGAGGAAACTGCTGTGGTACTTCAGGTCTGTTTGGATACAGTATTCCCACCCCCTAGAGTACAGGGGGCCCCTCCTGTTCTGCCTCAAGCAGGAGATACATTGGTGGCTGGATCAGGTGAGAGATTCCTAAATTTCTGATGAAGTATAAAATGCAGAAATCCAGAGTCATTCTGATAACGCCATTCTAGCCCTGACAAGTGTGGGTACCCTTGCAATGTCCTTATCTTCTGGACAAGCTTTTATGTCTAAGGTGAACCAGGGAACTTTTGAGTTATCTGTTTGGCAAGCTAGACCTGGACTTTCGCTCCCTCCACCTATTCACATAGTTTAACCACTTCTGTTGATGGCTAGAAAACTTTCTTACCCAGAAGTGGTTGTCCAAGTCCTTCCTTCTGCTTAATGACCAGATGCAATGAAAACTTATAAGAGTAAGTACATTTGTTTTTCCATTTGGACTACAGCACATCTCATAGATCCTTTCACAGCTGTGGTACTGTCTGTTTTTGATTAATATCTCATGTCTTAAACTCAGTTATTGCATCAAGAAAAGAAAACAATGTGCCAATTCTTTGCCACTGGCTTCCCTGAAGGGTTACAAGACGTTTTGTGAAAAGCACCTTTCTTATATGACATCCCTTCAAGGTCCCTTTTCCTCCTTGGGACCTTTATTCTGTGTTTGAGCCTTTTCCTAAAGCTGAACTTAAGTTTGTATTCTAGAGAAGTCTCTTTCTAGTAGCTGTTGTCTCAGCCAAAAGAATTCCATAACTGCCATACCTAGTCTTTGAATCATCCTTGCTTTCTTCAAGGCAAGGCAGAGTGAGCATATGAGCTAAGCCTTGTTTATTGTTTGAAGTTGTCACAGAGGCAAACTTAAATTAGTATTTTAATTTAACCAGTATCTTTCTTCAGCTGCTCAAACAGATGGGAGTAGTTGCTGTATTGCATGGATATTTCTATAATGAAGGATTCCCAACATTGTGTAACTCTTCATAGTATCTTGATAGAATACTAAGCTAATGCCCCAAGAGGCCATTTTAAACCTAGCCAAGTTCCCCAAAATAATATTTGACAGGTAATGGTTCCCAAATATTTTGTGGAGGGTGTATATTCTTAGGCAGACAAACAGTTACAAGCTTCCTCTCTCTGTAGTAGAGACATGGGTGGAAGACTAGGAGCATATTTGCAGTTCCCCATCCATTGGTCCAGGTTATGTTTGAATGAGTGTTGGGAAGAACTCTGCTTCACATGTATGGGTTGCTTGTTCCAGCAAAGGGGGAACCTCTGAAACAAATGCTTATCCCTCCAGCATGTACTGTTTATGTTGCTGGTGAGGTTTAGGTCCTTGGATAAGAATGTTTCTGATGATAGTTTTTCTCTGAATGTGTAACAAATTCATTAGGGACGGATCTGTGGAAGCTTTATAGGCTTTATTCAGAAAGAATTTTGGAAACAATGTGCCAACATTAACATCTAAATGGCTAGTAAACTGCACTTGATTGTACTATTACAGTCACAACATGCCTTAATCTTTGGAGCCCAGGGCACAACTGGGGAGATGTCTTTTTCTCAGGCATTTCTTTAAGAATGCAATACTGGATGGTGTTTGCACTGTGGCTCTGTGGGCATCACTGAACACTTTTGCAAGATGCTGTAAGATGGATGTAACCCCAGATCCAGGATTTATTTTATTTGTTAATGGAGGTAGAGCACTGATCACCATGAACCCCTTTTTAGACTCCGCCTCTGAGCACTGTCTGGTTAAGTGACTTGCTCAGAGTTGCAGTTAGACAATGGAGGCTGACAGAATCAAACCCTGGTCTACAGGAAACAGTTTAACAGTTCCTTAATCCGCTTTACCAACTGCCAGTTTTCCTTCATGTCAGAATATTATGGTGAAGTTCTCTGCTTGAGGTTTAGCCTGAGACCAGTCCTTAAGGTAATAGCGATGGAACTCCAGTCCCAGATGTGAATGTTGAATACTTGCTGTAATAGAAGATCTGGATTTGCAGTTCCATCTTCATAACCATTCCTATTGTCTTGTCCTCTGTCTTTTATCCTAATTCTGTTTGCATGTGGTTTGTGAAACAAATTTTCCTTAAGTCATGTGTAGTTTCTATTGCTCATTAGCTTCTGCCTCACATGTACTTCAGAGATCTGGATAAGGGTCCTGATGAGCACATTGTGATAGTTAAAGAAGAGGGGTTGAGTAATGTAGGAAGGTTTATATTGCCAGGCTGACTACGGCCTGCTTATCTAGTAATAAACAGCAGACCTGTCACTAGGGGTGTTCCCCAGGGATCTGTCCTAGGACCCATACTGTTTGGCACCTACTTCTCAGAGGTCCAGGCAAAGACAAACGGCCTGTGGCTGACCAAGTTTGCGTACGACTGTAAGTTGGGTGCTGTCATTGACTCCCCAGATGATAACATACCACAAGGGGTCTTACAGCAACAAATGAATGGTGTCAAAGTCATGGCCTTAAGTTAAACGCAAAAAAATGTGTTATCATACCATTCGGCAAAAACACAGCCCCTACGGATTACCACATCAAAGGCAACCTCCTAAGCACGTAACGTGTGGTGAGAGAACTGGGTACACAGGTTGACAACACTCTCAAATTCGACCATCTTGTAGCGGGAGTGGTCAGAAAAGCCTTTTACTTGGTTCGTTTCATAAGTAAAGGGATTGCATCCAGAAAAAAAAGGAGGTTATTACTTCTCTGTACTCCACCCTCATTAGGTCAGTAATTGAGTACACCGCCCTGTTTGGTATGTACCTTTCCAGATACCTGCACCAGCTGGAAAGGCCACGGAAATACCTCACAAAGAGAACCCATGGCCTCCAACACCTGTCCTTTGTAGACAGGCTCAAATCACTATCAGTCTAACTGGTATCGTACAGATTGCTCAGAGATGATCTGTGTCTCGCCTGCAAGGCAGTCTCAGACCCTGCCTTAGAAGAGATTATCCATATCTGTAAGTCTGCCTCCTCACACATTACCCACTCAAAAGGCCTAAATCTAATGTGCAACATTAACAAAACCTGCTGGAGAGACAGGTTTGTCTCCCAGAGGCTGCCCCGTCTCTGGAATAGACTTCCCATGTACGTCAGAGTACATCGCTGACCTTTTTCAAGCACAGCCTTGATGAGTTGATAGGAAATCACAAATTTGTCCCAGGGGTTCCACCTGTGTCCCTCATTGACAGGGGTTACAGGTGCTGACTGAGGTTTCTTTTTTGGGGATAAACTCTTGGTTAGGCTTGTAAGGGCTCCAGGGCCATTAGCCTAGTAACCTCCTATGATACTTTGAAGATTGAGCTGTAAGTCCAGATCTGTCGCTTTATGTCACATGAGATTGCTTACCTTCTGGGCACCCAGACTCAAAAATTAAATAGTGTAGGTCTTCCTGTGTTCTAATAGTAATTTATTAGCCTACTGACCGTGTGTTTGCCCACTATTTGGCCCCCCACTCTCGTCCTCTTCCACAGTTCTTCTTCTTTTCCTCCCTGCCTGCTGATTTATGCTAGTTTGCAATCACATTGGCCCTGTATCTGCTGTGGCTATACATTCCTGTTAGCCTCCCTGCTCTTCTGCATCCCTTCTTAACAATTATTTTTGTCTCTTTTACCCTGTTCAAATTACAATTGATATGTTTTTGCACTCACATCTTCTGATTGACTCTGACACCCTGACAAGGTCCACTTCGTGGTTCAGGCCCGCTCCATCCGATGCTTGTTTTGCTTGGGCTCACTCCACTCCCGTACCCCTACCCCCAGTCCCTCCCACCCCTGACAAAATTTCCTTTATTCATCTCCCTTATAACCAATCCCCTCAGCCCCTACCCTTACCTCCTCAACATCCAATTAACTTCTCCCACCACACATTCGCTGTCTTCCCTGCCTCCACTAACACTATACCATTCTTAACCAACCATATAGACTTCAGATCTTCACTCCCTCCTGTTTACTACTCACCTCTTTCCTACTAGACAGTATACCCATTCCTATAACTAGTCATACCACTACACCAGTTAAGCCAACATTCCCATCATGCCAAGCCGCATCCTGCTGCTATTATTCATATCTACCTCCACCTTATCTCTTTTATACAACCTTACATCCTTCAGTACTCTGCTTCAGCATTACCACCAGTCACCAGCCTCCACCTTCCCACCTGTTTTTTTCCAACTCCCTCCCACTTTTATAACTTCTCAACCTCCTCACCTACAACACTTTACCTTCCTAAAATCACCCCCAGCTACTCATCACCTCCCTGAGGCAAGACAGAACACTGTCTCCCACTCCACCCACCCCACACATTTCTTCCCTCTCTCACTACCCTGCTTCTTTCTGGGGACATCCATTCCAACCCTGAACCTCATTTCCCCTCCTCTTCCAACCCTACTCGTACTCTCTCCACCTCTCCTCATCCTATCATCCCCAGAAAAACACCCATCTCTGTACTTCATGAACATAAGAAGCATAGGTAACAAAACAAGTGAATTCCATGCCTGGTTATCCCATCACTCTCCTGACATCCTAACTCTCTGTGAAACCTGGTTAAAACCCCATATTCCTGACAGAGATTTCATCCCCCCAGGTTACAACATCCTACGACTTAGACAGAACTCCAAGAAAAGGCGGTGGAGTTGCTATCATGTACTCCATCCACGTCACTGTTACCACTCTAACTATCCCTTCCCTCCCTGACTCCCCAACCGAGCTACTAATCACAAAATGTTAATTTAATGTTCATACCTCTATTAACATTGCAGCAATTTACATTCCTCCCAGTGACAATATTACAACACTAGAAAATATTCTTTCCTGGCTCACCCAACACCTACCAAATGAAACAATACATATGGGTGATGCCAACATAAACTGGCTACCTCTCTCATCAGTTTCTCCCACTTCCAGTATTAATCTACATGGTTTCTCCCAACTAATAACTACCCCCACTTATACTACAAAATCAACCAATCAGAACTCTCTCCTTGATTGGATACTAGTCTTCCACCCCCACAAATATAATTTCACCAAAACATTGTTCGATGCTCTTAGTGACCACTGTCCCATCAAATTCCTTAGATTCACCCCACTTTACAGTAGACCACATAAGTACATAGCTTGTTACAAATGAACAGACTTTGATTCCAACACATTGAACAGTCAAATCTCAGCTATCAGCTGGCCTTTCCTTAAGCAGCTACCCCTTGATGCATGAATAGGGGTGTGTGTGTGTGTCTGTATATACAGAAAGAATGCAACAAGTGTTATGATATTTTAGTATGTTACACTTAGGGTGATGGAGCTGTAATCCCACAAGCAGTAATGTTTAATGCCAACTGCAGTCATACCCAGTTTTCATTTTTTAATGCTTACCTGATTTGCTTTACTGTTCCTTAAGCAGTCTGGTCTGCCCAGTATGAAAATATGAAGCAGTGACAGTCCTCAAACCCAGAACACTGTGCACTATAGTCACAGCACTGAACCACTAAACCATGACAGTATTTCACTGGTCAGCCTGTATGAATAAATGTTGATAAGTCTATGCAAAATGTCTCATGGAAACCCCACAGGCACAGCATAATCCCTGTAGAGTTATGAAACAAAGGTGAGACCTGCAGTAAAAATACAACTTGATTTACAACACACATATAGTATAAATGCTAATATTGGGCGTGTTCACACACGTCAACAAATGTAGTGGACTTCACACAGCAACATACTGAAAGTTCACACTGGGCATGCTCACACACTTAGGCCATGTCTGAGTACAGCAGTGGGCCACACATATCTGGCAGTTGCATGTGTTAACCCAGGAACCCCTCACAATTCAACAATCCTGACTTGTGCACACAGTGATATGACAACAGACACATATATAATATATTGGAACCCTGTCATAATCAAATATGTACTACAGATACTTAGGTTGTTCATAGAAAGTTGAAAAGCAAAGAAAAAAAAAAAACGAAATCAGTATCATCAATAAACAATGTGCACTCCAAACACTATCCAGTCCAGGTCATGGAAAGATTGATGAAGCAACGAAATTTAACTCCATATTCCTAAACTTACTACACTCCCTGGCCCCTTTACACACTGTTAGGGTTAAATCAGTACTATCCCCTTGGCTAACCCACACCACCTGCTCCCTGATGCTAAAGGAGACGAGGCTTGAAAGCTCTGGTCCAAAACCAAACTTCCATCCCATTTCATACAGTACAAGGAACTTCACAACATCACCAAGAAATTGGTTTACAATGATGAGGATTTTCTATAGTAACCCTCCTACCACAAACATAGACAATCTCAAAAATTTCTGGCACACTATCAGTCAAATTCTACATCTGGGCAAACCATCTTCCCTCCAACCATGTTCCTCTAATCCACTACTAGAAATTGCCACCAACTTCAACTCTTATTTTGTTGAAACTGTCAGCAAATTAACTACTCAAACAATCCCTAACACAAACAACACCATCTCCATTATCCCTCCTTCTCCCACGAACCCCTCTCTGGCCTTTTCTCTCAAAACTGTCATAACTAACTACATTAAATCCCTACTTCTAAAACTTAAACCATGCTCCCCCTCCATGGACAACTTTCCTCCACTCTTTCTCCAGAAAGCAGCCACCTCTTTAGCCCTCCCCATCTCTATACTCATTAACCGCTCCATTATTGAGGACAAAGTACCAGCAATCTGGAAACACTTCTACACCTTACCCATTCATAAAGGAGGTAACTCCTCTGAACTTTCCAATTTCAGACCCATTGCTATTCTATCCCCACCTTCTAAAATTCTAGAAAAATGTCATAAACAAATCCTTCAATACCTCTCACAAGAGAACCTACTTACCTCCACTCAACATGGCCTTTGCCCTAAACATAGCTCCTTCACTGCCTTAATTTCTTTCACTAACACCATATCACAAGCTAGAGATCAAAACAAAATAGTCTCTTGTCTTTTTCTCGATCTCTCCAAGGCTTTCGACACCGTCTCCCACCCCCTCCTCTTACACAAACTCTTGGAACACAACCTGTCCACCTCCACAATCTCCTGGTTTACTAGTTACCTTAACAGTAGACTTCAGTCTATCGAATGGCTTTCCGCAGTCTCTCCTGCAGAGATAGGTGTCGCAAAAGGATCAATCCTTGGCCCACTATTATTTAATAACTTCACCAACCAGCTGTATAAATCCTGCCCACAGTCATCACTCGTTCAATACGTAGATGACTCCACTGTTATTACCATATACCCTGACTGACCTACAGTCTATTACCCAGGCATCCTTCCTGTCTATTGAGAACTGGCTCAGCAAGAACCAGCTTATACTAAATCCAAAAAAGACAAAACTTCTGCTATCTGTCCCTAGAAATATGGGTAATCTTAAGTCTTCCTTCTGTATCACATCCGACAACACCCCCCTATCAATGTAGAATCACAGACCAAACTACTTGGGGTCATTGATGACCATCTGAAGTTTGACCTGCACATTCTCAACAATATTTAAAAAAAAACACCAACAACTGTGACTCTTTTAAAGGAATAAGAAATTCTTATCCAATGAAGCCAAATTTGCACTATCCCATGCCTACTCTATGGCTCACAAATCCTCACCAACCTTCAAACCACCCTCCTATCGAAACTAGAATCAACCTACAACAAAGTGGCCAAATTCGCTGCAGACCACCCCTACTATACTCACATCACCACTGCCCAGCTCCTAAAAAGTTAAATTGGCTAGAGCTTCCTCACAACCTACTCCTCTCTCAGCTTCAAATGATACATTCTATACTGTATCTTCCCTCCTTCTGTCCCAGCATTTCCGTACTCATCTCTCCCTACTCACCACCAAGTTCTCTCAGTAGTGCTGAACAAAATCTTCTCACCATCTACAAGCCTAAATCCAAAATAAGGTCAAAACCTGTAAAGCTACTCCCTGGCCCAAGTTTGGAATAAACTCCCACTGGACATTCAAAACGTCAATCATCGACATAATTTCAAAATGGCTACCAAAAGCTACCTAAACAAAACTTTGATCTGTCACTGTAACTACCCTCCTTGACCAACTTCCCCCCCTCCACTCAACTCTTTCTCTCCTAACCTTTTCCTTGGCCTTTCTACTCCCCTTACTGTGTATCAGCCTTGACATAACTAGGTCTTGACTAAGTTATTAACTAAACTTGCATCTCAATCTTTTTAAATATTGTACTGGAGAACATTTATAATGTTGATTGTAAATACTTTGAGATGTTACCATGTATTATATATGATTTTTTCATTATTATTTTTGAGTATTCATGTTATACTGTTCAGTGTATTTGATTTATTTACTTCTGGAGCTTTTCTCCCCGGGCCTCCGCTGAAAAAGAGCTTCGGCTCAGTTGGACTAACCCAGTCAACAAATGTTTAAATAAGTAAATCATTAAGATAAGTGTGCAGCTTGGTGTACCATCAAAATGTTGAAAGGCACAATTTTTACTCACATGGTTGAATCTTTGTATCAAATTTCTACATGCCAATAGTTCAAAATGTCAGAACTCGCCACTGCGAAGGTCTGCATTTGAAATATTTCGAAATACCTTCACCTATGAAAAGGTGACATCAGACCCTCAGACTATTGTGGTGCTACCATAGCAAACATATACATTTTTTTACGTTTCTGAAGGGGGAGCAAGCCCCCCTCCACCATGTGGAGAAGGATAAATATCCCGATCTCCAGTCAGAACGTTGATCTCATATTAGCGAATGTACACTACCATTCACTAATGTGCATTTGAACATTTTCAGAATGGCATTATGGAAACTGGAAAACAGGCATTTCACCATCCCGATTTCATGTAAGCGCCATTCCGCATGTATGCTAGTAAACTTGTAAAGAAAAAAAGTTTGAAATTTGTTGAGTGGGTAAATTTTATTGCCATCCTTCTTGCATCATCAAGCACCTACTATGCTTAATATGTCATTAGAAAAGTCATTATAGTCCTTGAATTTAATTGTTAAAGCTAATTTTATACTTTGTACTGCAAGCATACAAATGTGTGCGTGAGGGCACACAATCACACACACCTGCTCACGGGCATAAAATACCTCAGCCCACTAAAACCAACTCTACAGTTCAAAAGAAAAAAAGTGAACTAAAGTGAATCATTGACCGAAAAAGAAAAAAAAGTGTAACTTGACAGACTTCACACTTCATAAATAGACTGCACATAAACCCTTGCACTCTCTAAATGTAAGCCTCTCTAACAGGAGTTATTCAAACTGAAGAAGTTAAAATAATTAAAAGTAACAGGGTGATAATTTGAAAAAGTGCCAGCTTGCCAGAATTCATAATTGTCAGCAAACCAGAAAAGAAATTTCATATATGAATTAATTCAATAAATATCTAAAGAACTATACCATTCAAATACAATTTTAACTGAAAATAACATTCCCCTTAAGTGACTGATTAAACACATAAATGCAAAATGCAACCCCCCCCCCTTCAAAAAAAAATCTAGCCTACCTCAGAAACACCTTCAAGCTAACCCATTCATAAAAAAAATAAATAAATAAATAAATAAATAAATAAAAACATTGGTGAACCTGTACAATGCCCTGTTTAGTACAGCTCTGGCAATCATCATAGCTGTGAATCAGTGGAAAGTACTACTCCAGCCAAAAAGTAAAAAAAAAAAAAAATCCGTAAATGGAATGTGTAGGGGTCTGGTTAGTGTTGGAGTATATAGTAGACTAAATATCTTTTATGCCTTTTGCTGTAGTGTTAAGGTAGTCTGTTTACAACTCATGGTTTCACCACTCATATCAAAACTTATTGCCTTAAAGATACAGTACAAAATGTTGTATTCTTCCATTAATTCTCTATGGAATGCATCTGCATGCTTGTTTTGCTTTTTTTTGTGGTTTTAAACTGCAGTACGAGATATTTTGTTCTTGGACAACCCAGTTTAGGTAGTGCCTCAGGCACCTGTAGCATCTGTTGTAGATGGTGAGAGTTAGCAGCTGCTGGCAACGAGATATCATCATGGTTTGGGGGAGTTGTGGCTTGCCACAAGTGTACATATAGTGGTAATACCAGGTGTTAACCACTGTAGTTTAACCCTACCAAGCCCAAGCTGTCACATTGTATCTCATGCTGATGGTCAAGGGGAGCTCTACATGGTGGAGACACATGTCCTAACAGAAGACAGCAATGGTGCAGTTCAGTGGAGCTGCTGGGGGATGTGCTTCAAGAGAGGGAGAGAGAACAGCCATCTCCCAGGGTCAGCAAGCTGGCCTGCTTCCTACCATTTGACTCTTACTGGGAAGCAGAGAGCCAGTTGGGATTCTCTGGTGGAACAAATGGGCCATAGGGCTCTTAACAAGTTCAGAAGTGCTGAGCTCCAAAACCTTGAAATGAGTGCAAGTAGTGAGGTTGGGGGGGGGTGTGCAAAAAAAGTTATTTTACTCCGTCATGTTTTACAAATGTTAGACATAGTATTTGTACCTATATATGTATGTGTTATTTTGTGTATGTGTGTGTATATATTTATGTATATTTTATATATATATATATATATATATATATATATATATATATATATATGGGTCTACTGCTCTACATCGGAAGAACACTTCTTCGAAATAGAGCAGGAGATCCACACTTCAGCAAAAGCTCACTTCAATGAAAGTGCACTTTCGCTGAAGTCTAGTTCCCCGGGTGACCCATAAAAAACTCAAAAAAATGCTAAAACATGTTTTTGCAGGGGGGCAAGCCCCACTGCACCCACCATGTGGGGGTTGTGCCCCCCAAACCCCCCTGCTTAAATATACCAACTCCGAGATCGTACTACAGCGGGGAAAAGGGAATATTCCCATTCCGAGCTGTAGTGTGACTGCTGAAGTCAATGTTCAAAGTTTCACTACTTCGAACAAGTGGACTCTGTGAAGTGGGTTCGAAGAAGTGAAACTTCAAACATCTGCACGGATCCCATATATATATATATATATATATATATATATATATATATATATATATATATATATATATAGTTCATAGTTAGGTAATAGGCTATCGGCCCTGGGGCCTATATAAGCCTAGCCAAAATGGTTCCCCTGGCTTTCGCCACCCAAGAAAATTATTTTCCTGTGCCCCTGTAATACTAGGGTAGTCGTCTTTATGGACCATTTTAAGGCTAACCATTTTCTCTTAGAGAGAATCAAACCCTGTATCTTTTATTTGTAAGGTAAGCACTTTAACCATTATGCCACCACCCTCAACCCCAAAATAGTAAGCCCTTGCAAGTCTTGAACCAGGGACCCAGCACACCATAGCCACAGCAAGTTACCACTAAGCCATCTGAGCTGTTACTTTACTCCATTCAACAACACAGCCTCCACTCAATAAGATGCAAAAAAAAAAAACTGTCTGGCCTCTTCCTGCAGTCTGATATCCTAAACTGGAAAGACACACACACAAACAAGGTCACTAGCCTCCAAGCAATAAATATTAAAATATACATTTCTCCATGCCATCCCTCCTTCGCTCTTATACATAAATAAAATACAGAAAAAGCCAACAAAAGTTTTCACACAGCTCAGAACTATGAGGTCAGACTACAGACAAAGTAGAGAATTGCACTGCAAATTGTCTTATGTTTCTCTCCTGAAGTACTTTAGTAGAACAATTTTTGCAGCCCAGAATTCTTGCTCTTGTTCTAACCATGTGGAGTTACGCAATCTAAGAGGCAGAAACAACTCTCCTGTGGAGAAAAAAAGCTTAAAACTCATTAACACCTATGTGGTGTGGAATGTCACATCTCTAGCAGCCTACCCATATCTTGCATTCCTAAACATTTTCTGAAAAACAGACTTAAAAAGCATAAAATAAACAAATGCAAATATTTTGTGAACAATACAAGCTATTAAAACTGAACACATAGCAATTCTTTGCAATGGTAATATGCAGATCATAGTCTTTCCATAACCACTACAATATAATAAAATGCACATAAACGAATCCCAAATTATATTGTTTCTTAAGCTTTCACAAACAAATTGTCACATCTTTGAAACTGTACTAGGCATATATTGTTAGATCGTTTTTGTTAACCAGACATAAGCTTTCATATGACAACAAGAAATTCTTCTGTAAGTGCATTTTTATTGAGATATGTACAGAAATATGAAAACATATGCTTAATTGTATACATAGCAATGTAAATAACACTGAATATAAAGATGTGCAATTTACAGTGCAAATATCATTTTTCTTCAAGAATATCTAAGGTTTCACCTGATTTGATGCAACAGTTTAGTTTGTCTCTTCATTTTGAAGTATTAAGTAGATATGGAAATATTTTTATTTTCGTAGATGCTAACAGACAACCGGCAATATTTCCAGTATAATGTGATATAAACAGACATTGACACTGAATTTTCCTATTTCACACTATACCCCTCAATAGCATATATGTCTTTCAGCTATGAAAATATAAACTTAAGTATGAAAACATGAGCAATAAGTGATGACTTAATTTCTTTACTGTAGGACATCCTACATTAACAATCTTGGTGTCGTTATTAGCTGAGAAGTCATTTGGTTAAAGATGCCAGGCCCAAAAAGGGCCTGGACGCCTTAAGGAGGGAAATATATAAAATGGTGTTATAGGCCTGAGTGACTTAAGAATGAACTGTCAAAAATACTAAAACATAACTAAATACATCCAAAAAAGACAATCATTTTAAGTGAAAGTTATACATTTATGAAAGCAAAAAAAAAGGCTAGCTTAAAACAACAGATATTGTTACTCTGCAAAGTGTGAGGTGTCAAACCAGTAGCCATAATTTTCTCCACCTGGGGTCAAAGAGCGAGATTCCTTTGATCCAAAAGGTCCTTTTCTAAAAAGCACCACTCAACGAAATTAGACCCCTACTGTAGTTACACCCAGATTAAATGTAACCAGCCTTACATCTTCGTAAGCCTACTTTAACAGACAAACAGCAGTGACAGTGGGACGTCTTTTTAGTCAGAAATGGTTTCAGATTAATTTTATTCCTAACTGCTGGGCTTTGAATCCACAGTCATGTTACCTTCATAACTCTGCCTGTTTGATGGGACAGGACAAGCAGCACACTTCTGACAGTTATTCCCATAAAAAAACTTGTAAAAACACTAAACATCCTCATCTGTGACGAACTGACTGTGTTCTGCTTCTCAAAAACTGTTGAGAGTTGTGAAACTACTAAGAATGTGTGTGTATATGATTTACTTGCAGCTGTATACATGTGTGTGCATACGTATGTATGTATGCATGCATGTATATGTGTGGATACACACACACACACACACACACACACACACACACACACACACACACACACACACACACACACACACACACACACACACACTCACACTCACACACACACACTTAATGCATCTTCAACTGTCCTTGATTTTGACTCGTATTTTAGGTCTGTCCCTTAATCCCTCCTAAAACTGATGACTTTTGCAGAAAAGGTGGTGCCTTACATATAATGCAATAATTTGAGTTACAGACTTATTTTACTTTGGTAAATGTACATTAATTCACATTCACTTATTCTGTCAATGTCTCAAGTTAGTTGTAATATTTTTAAAAAGTATACCTGATCGTCCCAGATTATTTCTGGATTTGTCACTGATTCAATGGGAGCTACAGTCTTGGTTTTGAAGATCTGTATACACATACATTTATAGATATATTTGCACACACACATCACACATACAGGAGAATATATTTTTATCAACAGCACAAATTTTTAATTTCACAACCGTCAGTGACACCTCATTGACTGCAAAAAAAAAAAAATCAAGAAAGGATAAAAAATAAATAAAATGTTTCTGCAGGGAGGCAGGCTGCCTATAATCTCCTGTTAAAGCACAAAAGGCAGCCCATATAACCCCCTGTTAATTATGTATTCCAATTCTTAGATTGCACTACAGTGAGGAACGGAGATATTTCCTGATACGCACTGTACAGTGACCTGTAACATAGAAAGGCAGCACTTTTCGAACAGCTGATTTTTAGTCAGCAGCACCAGATATACATGTGTGTACTTCTCCCTCTGTCTCTGTGTATGTGTGTGTGTGTGTGTATAGATATATATATATATATATATATATATATATATATATATATATATGTATGTGTGTGTGTGTGTGTGTATATATATATATATATATATATATATATATATATATATATATATATATATATATAGATAAAATTTACTTTTAACTTTTTTCATCATTTGTTTAATGCCATGTTTTATTTCTTCCGTCTGGTTTTATGTTTTTTGAATGTTACTTTATATTGTTCTACTTCCACAGTGGTGCTGTAGCGTTGTTGCCTCACAGCAAGAGGTTCTCCCATTCGATTCTCAGCTTGGGTTGGGAGTGCCTTCTGTGTGGAGTCTGCATGTCCTCCCCGCAGTCGAGTGGGCATTCGAAAGACATGTGTTGAATGGGTGTGCCTTCGTTGAAGGTTGGGCATCGGGCTGGCAACTCGACACCATAAAACCTAACTGCCAATCATTAGCGGACCGGAGTTCCGCTGTAGTGACCCCTGACCGGGAAAAGCCAAAAGACAAACAACAACAACTTTATATTGTTCTTCATATGTAGACTGCTTATCTTGGAAAGGTTGATGTATATACAAACAAGGCAGGGTTTCTAGAATCTGCCTACTTTCTGATCCTGTCTGCACTTCACCCAGCATTCTTCTCGCATGCTGTTTACAGTGACCATTGTAGCAGGCCATTGGGATGTGTATTGTTGTGTCACTGAAGGATTGTAACATGTTTGCAGTGATGCAATTTCTCCCCTTACCATTTTTTTTCTCTACCTGTACGTGTGTTTGTGTGTATATGCATGCAGTTCTTTAATAAAAAGCTTCGTAACCTTTATTAAAAGATGCAACATCAGAACTCAGTTTAGCCATTGATGCCATCGCAGGAATTGCGGGAGGATGAATTTATAGATTTTAATGGTTGCTCCCCCATCCATGCTCAGTGGTTCATCCATTAACATCTGTTGATTCAGCCATGCTATTTCCTTGCAGGATGTTACCAAGGGAAATCATATGAACAGCTGTAAGGATGAAGAATTAAGTTTGCAAGTATATTTTAAAAGTAGCAAAAATAAAAATGTGACAGTAGGCACCACACGCAACGCAAGTCCTAAACTCTTGTAGGCCACTTTAAGATTGCATAATGTCTCTGACTTCATCTGTTTGTGTTAGAGGAGAGACTAGAAATTAAAAGTGGTATAATGTTTAAATCACTTATCCCTGTCTGCTCACTCTAAGTTTATTATCAGTGCATGCTTGAAGGCCTTGATTACTGAATAAAAAAGGTATTCGTTATTCTTTCTAGTCAGGGTTTGTTTGCCACAGTGGGCACATAAGGAAGTATTCCCTAGGAACAATATCTTGAATTATTCAGTATTTTAACTTGCTTCTTTCATGGAGTGTGTACTTCACAGATGGTGCTGTTTATTCACTGTATCACCACTTCACAGCATTTGCTTGAATAAAACAGAGTATGCAGTTTTGTAGTATGATTCATGCAGAGGAGTTTCAGAAAGGATCACTTAAATAACCTTGCAAAGCTAAGTAAATATCCTTTACAAGATTGGGAAAGCTTTCATTCAGACATTAAGTAGTTCGCACCAAAGTACCCATACGTTGGATAATGTTGCATATTGCAGTAAAATACACTGTTCTTAAGTAGCCATTTAAAATCCATGAGACACCTTGGTAATATGCCTTTATAGGTTCATAGGAAGGTACTAGGCTATCGACCCAAGGGCCTACGTAAACCTAGCCAACAAGATTCTCTGGCTTACACCACCCAAGAAAGTTATTTTCCTGTACCACTGTCGAGCAGAGACACAGAAGTAATCCCCGGGGTTTATTTCCTATTTCCCATCCACTCATCAAGATTTTTCTTGAAGAGTGCTAATGAAGAACTTTGCTTGACATAGATGGGTAGCCTGTTCCAGAGTATGGGAAGTCTCTGGGACATGAATCTATCCCTCCAGCATGTCCTGTTTATTGTGATGACAAGGTTTAGGTCCCTAGAGCGTGTAGCTCAGAGGGATTGGGATTTCTTTAGGTGTAGCATGTCCAGCAGCTCTGGGTTTGACATAGCTTTATATGTTAGGCAGAGATCACCTCAGAGTAGGCGATATGCTACGGAGTAAAGCTGGAGTTTTTTGAGGCGGTCAGTGTAGGGCATTTGTTTGAGGCCAGTCATCCTGTTTGTGAGGTACTTCTGTGGCCTTTCCAGCTGCTGCAGATGTCTTGTGAGGTACATTCCAAAAGGGGCGTTGTACTCTATAATGGGTCTAATGAGTGTCGAGTACAGGTGAACAATGACCTCTTTTTTCCTGGATGAGAAACCTTTTATGATAAGGTGTGCCACATAGAAGGACTTCCTGACTACTGTGGAAATGTGACTATCAAAGGAGAGACTACTGTCCACCTGGGTCCGAAGGTCTCTTATCACACATTTGATGTTAAGTAGATTGCTGCCTATGTGGTAGTTCATGGGTACAGAGTTTTTACCAAAGGGGATGACACTGCACTTTTTGGCACTGAGCTTGAGGCCAAGGCTCTGACACTAGGCATCTGTCTCAGCGAGGCCCTTCTGTAGGATGTCCACATCATTAGGGGACTTGACTATGGCTCCTAGTTTGCAGTCATCTGCAGGCTTCATTAGCCAGAGGCCTTCTGTGTTAGCCTGTACTTCAGAGAAGTAGATACCAAACAGGAGAGGTCCCAGGACGGAACCCTGTGGTACTCCACTTGTCACTGCTTTGAGGCCAGATTTGGAGTCTGCAACTTTTACAGTGTGGGTTCTGTCAGTGAGACAGTTGGCAACCCATCTTGTGACACAGGGATTTATACCTAGTTTAGTGAATTTATCTATAATTCCAGAATGGGGGATGATGTTGAAAGAAAAAAGTTGAAAACCACAAAGCACAATCCACCGACAAACGAGTGAGCAATGTCCGTTTATTATTACATACAAGACTAAGCACTTTCGCCAGCAATCTGGCTTCTTCAGAGTCATTGTAAAACCCATTACATTTTCATTTTTATGTAATAATAAACGGACATTGCTCACTCGTTTGTCGGTGGATTGTGCTTTGTGGTTTTCAACTTTTTTATCAGCATCTGCCCTTGTGGGTGAAATTTTGATGATGTTGAAAGCCTTGGTGAGGTCAAGATAGGCTGTGTGAACCACCTTACCCTCATCTACGGCACTGGTGACTGCCTCAAAGAAGTCTATTGGGTTCAGGAGGCATGATCTGCCTTTCACAAACCCGAACTGGGTGGGATCCAGAGTTTGGAGGTTACCAATGTCTTTGTTTATGAGGTCCATGATGATACGTTCCATGGCCTTGCAGACCAGACTCGTCAGGCTAATAGGTCGATAGTTCCCAGGATCAGTGGTGGCTCCCCCTTTGTGGAGTTGGATAACTGTTGCTCTGCGCCATTCAGTGGGCACAAAGCCTGATGTGAGGCTATTATTGAACATGGTGCTTAAGCGGGGAGCCAGTTTATTCTGAAGTTCGTGTAAAACGCAGCCTGGGATGTTGTCCGGTCCAATGGATGTTGTGTTTTTGGCTTTAGAGAGTGCAGCATTTACCTGCGTAGTTGTGATTACAGGGACTCTGCATTCTTCTTGTATGGATATGGGCCCTTTAGGGGTTGAGGGGGGGTAAAGTTAGCACTGAACCTATCTGCCAGGATGTTGGCAATATCAGTTGGTTCTGTAATTTTCATGCCATTGTACTGTAACTCAGAGCAGATCTGGGTGTTGCCATCGAGATTCTTGACATAGCAATAGAATGCTTTGTGGTTGTACTTAGAATTAGTGGCGATTTTGTTTTCGTAGCTAGCTTTGGAGGATCTTATAAGGGATCTCAGCTTCTTACTGAGGCTGACCAGGGAGCTCCTCCACTCATGAGATTTTACTGTCTTTTGCAACAGTTTCTTCCTTCTGTTGTACAGCATGGCAGATGACCACCAGATTGGATTCCTTTTTTTGGAGGATAGCGTCTTGGTTCTTTTTGGGATAGTACGATCCATGCACTCATGTAAGTGCTTATAGAGTGCATTTGTGTAGGATTCAGCAGTTGTAACTGTATTGTCCATCTGCATGGGTGTCATGAAGTTCACCACTTATGTCTTAAGAAGGATGAAGTTTGCTTTGGAGAATTTTTTTACCGTGGTTTCCTTAATGGGGGGTGGGGGCGGGGTGTGGATATCAAGGGTGATTAGCTTATGGTCGGATCGGACCAACGAGTTGTTGACTTCAGGTATGGAACACCGGTCACTCATGTTGGTAATGACTAGGTCTAGGATATTGTTGCCCCTGGTGGGGGTGTGGATAAGTTGATCCAGGGCATTGAAGTTTACGAATTCCAGAAAGCATTGAGCTAAGGAGTTGGTACACAAGTAGTTTTCCCAGTTAATGGTGGGTTAGTTGAAGTTGCCCATTATTAGGGTGTTTGGTTGAACCCTAATATTTTCCAGTACATCAAGAAAAGAAGAGTGGGAATCCTGGGGCATGGTGGGGGATCTGTAGCAAGCAACAATTTGGATTGCAGTTTTGCCCAGAGTTAGTTGCACTTGGATAACCTCGGATGCATTATGCTGAGCAACTAGCCTGGAGGTGTGGATATCCTTAATGAATATGGACACACTTCCGCCTTTGGTGTTTCGGTCCAGGTTACATGGCCAAAAAGTGTGGTATGAGTTATAGCCTAGTAGTGCAGGGGTGCTCTCTGGAGCCTTGAACCAGGTCTCAGTCACTGCACAGATATCGATATTCTCCATTTTAAGGAGTGCCTCGAGTGAGTGCATTTTGTGATTTAGACTTCTGGCATTGAGTAGCATTACCCTCAGTTTTTGCTTGCCTGTTCCTGTTACGGTGGTGAATTTGTTGTTTGAACCTTGCCTAAAAAAGGCACTATAGGGGCAGCAAGAGCCTTAGCTAGTATCCGGAATCCCAGGGGCGACAGGTGCAGGCCATCTGTGGCAAAGCATCCTGGTCTGTCGACCATGTCATTCCAAGCAGACAGATACTGGATCCCCTTAGAATGACACCAGAAGCTTAGCCAATTGTTGAAGTCAATCATTTTGTCCTTGTACTGCGGTATCATTCTGGGCTATGGCAGAATGTTACTCAGGGCTAGGGTCATACCTGCCTGGGCTACAAGATCGGATAGCTCTTCCATGTCTCTTTTCAGGTAGTCCAGGGAGGTACATCTCAGGTCATTCATACCAACATTGACAATGACAGAGTCATATTTGTACTTGTTGTAGAGTGACCTGAGTGCGTGGTTTATGTGGCAGATCCTGGCAACTGACAGGTAGCTGACAGTAACCTTTTCCTTGTTTACCCTGGTAAGTGGGACATCAGTGTGCCTGACTATAGAGTCACCTATGACTAGTGTGTTGGGTACGTTGTTTTGCCTTATTGGCTGTGGTTGTGTGGCACACTGAGTCTGTGGGCTATGTGTCATTTAGGTTGTGTTGGGGGATGGAGGTTGCTTGCATTTCTGCTTTGGAGGTCTCTGTTGCTTAGACAGATTATTATTGAGAGCCTCCGCGAATGTTTTAGTGTTACTGTGTCTGGATTTTGGTGGTGTAGATTTAGTGAGACTATGTGATGAGTGTGGTGTGGGGCAAATGTTTACCTTCTCCTCATGACTGTCAAGTTCAGTCGTGGTTGGAGAGAGCTTTACCTCCATTTTGGCTAGATAAGTGCATCTCTCATAGGTTGTTGGGTGGTAGGAGGAGAGGGTTGTCTGTGTACATGAGGCAATTTCTACATTGTCTCAAGATGCCAGATTCATCAGATAGACGGGAGAAGAGAACACTGGGAGCTGACCCTTGGACATGCCTGAATAAAAAACTATTTTCCTCTAGATAAATGAGGAAAGTGAGTACAAGTGCTGTTTTTCTCTAAGCAAGTGAGAAAAGTAAGTACAGAAACTGTTTTCCTCTAGGTAATAAGGAAGGTTGAGTGCTATAGTAATTAGTGGCTTATTTATGTTGTCGCCTCACAGTATGACGCTGTCCGGTTCGATTCTCAGCTAGAGCGTCTTCTGCGTGGAGACATGCGTGAATGGGTGTACCTTCATTGAAGGTTGTGTGTCAGGCCTGGCAAGCCAGTACGTAAAAAATCAACTGCCAATCATTAGCGGACCGGAGTTCCGCTGTGGCAACCCCTAACCGGGAAAAGCCAAAAGACACAAACAAACAAGTTCTGAACAAGTGCTGAGCACGAATAAGCAAATTTAAGTGCTAAAACTAAGAATCTGTATCTGCACCTGCACTAGACGAGTTACAGGACAGAAAAAAGTGCAAATGCAGGCTTTCAAATCAGAAAGTTGAGAGAGATAGAAGAGATTGCCCAAACGGCCAATAACTACAATTTCTGGGCCAGAACCTCTCTTTATGTGGTAGACAAATTACCTAGTCCACTCCCACTGATAAGCTAGAAAGCTTCCCTCCACACAGAAAGGCTTGGGGTGGGGTGTGTGTGTGGGGGGGGGGCTCAGAAGCTTACATACAGTCCTGGATACAGCAAATCTGTATCTGGAATACTACTTACAGGAAAGGTAGGAAACAGGCTTACAGTTTTTTTTTTTTGTTTGTTTTTTTACAGAAAAGTAGCAAAAGCAGTAGTAAATACAATTCACATGCAGTGTAAGCTAGCACACTTGTTCCTTTTTGGGTGATGTAAAAGGTATTTCCTGCACTGGTGATGGTTCATTTTGAAATGTCAGCATTTATCACACAGCTGCGGATTTTCTGACATCTTGAAAAGCATTGTCCCAAGTTGAGGTTATACAAGTATTTTGCTTCACAGCTTGCTTTATAACAGAATTGATCTTTCTACTGATTAGGTCATAACAGGTAGATATAAAATAGTCCATGCAATTTACTGAATTACAATTTAAAGTTTTCAGTATCATATTTGTGTGTGGGGCATTTTAACTTTTTTCAAGTTTAGGCCACAAACAATTATGATAGTAATGGTAATGGAATTTGTGGTGATAGAAATGCACTGGACAGTAGCTGCATAGTAAGTTGAGTGAAATATTTTAGTAGTAGTTGGTGTTGGAGTGAGGCTGGTGCATGTTTAGTAGTGGCTGGAGTATTCTTTCTTGTAATTTCTTTCTTTTTTAAGTGGACAGCACATTTAAAACAGATATTGCATTGCTGCTTCACATTGCTTTATTCTCCACTTTCATTTTTTGCTGGGGTGCCTTCCATGATAAGCATGCATTTAATGCTTTTATCTAAGTTGGCTTTTGCTAGGTCCTCTGGGTTCTTACCACATCCCAAAGATGTGCAGTGAGATGATCTGTCAGTCCTCTAGATTGCCTGTAAGTGTGTGTGTGTATTTGTAGTTGTAGTTGTATGTATGTTTATGCATGTGTGCATAGTACAATGAACTGGTGCCCTATTAAGAAGTTTTTGTGTCTTGCACCCACTAAGAGTTCCCCAGTGACTTTGAAATGGATTAAGCAGGTAATTGGAGAATGCATCTTTTAATGTATATGTTTTAATTTTTTAAAAACAGTTCTGTATTGGGACTTTACTTCTGATGTTTTTTCACTGACAGCTGAATTAGAGAGTTACATTTGTAAATATGAGTATGCACTGCCATCTACTGGCAGTAGATTATAAATGGTTTATCTTCACGAAGAACTGAGCCTGTCACATGAATGAAACTACAGTGAATGCTGTTTAGGAAACCTATCTGTTTCGTAAAACGTGTTTTTTGTTTTCACTAAAGTGAAAGCTGAAGAACTTTTAGTTGTAAGTGTGTACTTAGTTTAAAGTCCGTTGTGATCCAATTCAGTAGTGTTTGATGTGCATATTTACTTTCTCTTGGAATATCCGTTTTAAATAAATATAATTGCCTGTATTTAAGATCCAGAGATAGTCAGGGAGATGCAGCAGGATAAAATTAATTAGTTCAAAATACTTGTTGCATTATTTCTCTGCTTAATGATTGTACTAAGTACAGACTGTTGGGGTGGCTCCCAACTTTTTTTTTTTTGTACCAAGGCAATCTTAACAATTTGTGATTGCCCATGGCATACTCTTGGCACAGATGCATTATTTTTGTCCTGTATTGAATGGCATGATGATGATTGTTTGTGCCTTTCGGCTTTTCCCGGTTAGGGGTCGCCATAGCGGAACTCCAGTCCGTTAATGTTTGGTAGTGGATTTTTACGTACCGGGTTACTAGCCCTGACGCACAACCTTCAACGAAGGCACGCCCCATTCACGTATGCCTCTGATGAAAAGTGCAAAAGAATTTTTTGCTGTATTTCTGTGACAGTGTAGGGTAGTACATTTAATAAACGTACTCATAACACACAAGGTGCTGTCCGTATTTACCACGTACTGTAGGTTAAGGTCAGTATAAGTAGTTATGAACATTTCAGTAGCATTTAATGCAAGTTTAGCTTTATACAAACAGCATCACTCCTTATGTCTCCTTCCGTTATACTTTATGGCATTCCAGAAGAATTTGCTAGTGAAGCACATTTGTTTTGTTGGAGGACAATATGCTTTGCAGGGTGAGCTAACTGAATTAGTGCAGAGGGTCTTGGTGTCACGTGGGCCACAGAAGTCATGGGGTTTTTGATACTGTGTGGTGCATTTTAAAATTTTGAGGACTTAAAACACCTGCCTTTAAAGATGATATTTTACTGTATTTGATCAACTTCTTTGCCAGTGCTGTGCACGTTCAGCAATAATAGCCAATCGGCTAAATCAGCTTTGTTTAAACACAAGCAACTTTAGTCAGTGTTCTGAAGAACTTAAATTCGGTACACAGATACCAAACAGCTACATCCTAATATAACCCTTTACAAAGTTGTCTGCGTATTATGGAGTTACTTCTACTGCACTAATTGTAGCAACCAACATGCTAAATCCACTTTCTCAAACTCTTCAAACATTTTTCTAAACCCACTCAAATTTTGCCTTATAATTCACATAACTGCAGTGAGCAAAATCCACCCTATTTATTTGCTATGTTGACATTGTAAAAAAAAAATAGGTAACAATTGCTCTGAATACAGAGAGGTGTTAAAATTCTCTTTGTCCTAATTGACCATTGTGAGGGGTGTTCGAATAAAAAAGAGAAATCTATCGTTGGACACCTATCTGCATGTTGAGCATCTCTTCTCTTTGTGAGAAACCAAGCATTTGATTGAGAGCTGAGCCAGCAATCCTGCCTCGAGTTGATGAAAAAGATACATGATTAAGGTCCATGCTAGGGCATAGGTAGTTACTTTCGCAGAAGAAAAGATGCAGCTTACCCCCCCCCCCCCAAAAAAAAATTTAAAATAAAGCAGATGCCATCAAATGAAAGGAGCAGTGACAGAAAACAAAATGGAATAGCACTTTAAAAGGGTTAACTGCTAATAATAGATGAAGAATGTTATGTAAAATTTTACCATAACCATAGTTGTCATCCTCTTCTATATTTTTGGTTGGTCCTGTTGAATTTTCAACAAAACTTTCTGAAGGAGTGGGAAGTGGGGCATGCATAGAGAAACATCTCCTTCCAAGAGAAGGATAAGGCATCCGTCTTCCATGCCTGAGGATTGGAAACTCTGGCACAAAACATTGGAAGTTGTCTGTTCAGAGGGGAGGCAAATAGATCTACTTGAAGAGTACCCCACCAGTGGATAATGTCCAGAAACACATCCCTGTGCAACATCCATACGTGGGATTGAGTCATGAACCTGCACAGTGTGTCTGCCATAACATTCTGACTGGAAGGAATGTAAACTGCCAACCTGCACAGGCGATATGACTTTGGTACCCCCTGCTTGTTGACATAACAAAGAACTGTGGTGTTGTCTGAGAACCACTTTAAGGGGCCTAGGTGAAAAGGAGGATGAAAGGTTAGCAGTACAAAAATGAGAGCTCTCATTTATTTTATGTTTATGTGGCCCTTCAGTTGGGAAGGAGACCACACGTCCTGAACTTTCCAAGAGGCAAAGGTTTCCTTCCTTCCCACATCCAAGGCATCCATGAGCAGCCCCTGAGAAGAAAGGGGGGTTGTAGGGAAAGTCTTGGATTCGGGAACACCTGTTGAATCCACCAGTTTAATTCTTTTTTTCAAGCAGGGAAGGAGCGGGATCACAAAAATCTAGTGGATGAGCCTGTTGCATCCAAACTGACCTGAGATACCGCTGGAGTTTCCTCATGTGAAGTTTGGCTTGAGGTAACATGGGAATAGTGGATGACCTGAAGATCAGCAGACGGAGGAACTCCTTGGCAGCCAGGGACTGGGGTAAAATGTTAGCTTGAAAGTAAGCAGTTATAGACAAGACCTTCTGAGGAGGTATGGAAGCTAACATCTTGTCTGTTTGAATTCCACATCTTAGGAAGACATGGTCCTGTGAAGGAATGAGAGAGGATTTTTTGAAATGAATAGGGAATCCTAGCCTTTGCAGAAGAGGTACTTTGAATTGAACATTTTGAAAAAGTAGAGCTGGACAATGAGCCTGGAGTAGGAGTTTGTCCGGGTAAGGGAAAATCTGAATACCCCTGAGTCTGCAATATGCAATGACAGGAGCTAAGCATTTTGAAGACTAGGTGTGCTGTAAGTAGACTAAAAGGCAAGGCAGAAAATTGAAAATGTGAGAAAGCAATAGCAAAGCGCAAAAATTTCCTGAAAAGAGGATGACTGAGGATGGGAAGATAGGCATCCTTGATGTCCAGTAACACCATGAAGGCCTGTGGAAGAATGAGAGGAAGCAGTGTTTAAAAAAAGCATGCGAAAGGAGGATACCTTTAAGAAAGTGTTTAGATGGGACTGATCTAGAATGGGTCTCCAAGGACTATCTTTTCTGGGGACTAGGAACATTCTGGAGTAGAAACCCTTTCATGTTTAAAAGGTGAACTCTCAAATGGTACCCTGAGAGAGCAAGGTGCGAGTCACCCGAGAAAAGAAAGTCAACTGATTATTTGAAGGTTGTAGAGTACCCGTGAAGGTAGGAGGAGTCTTTCATACCATAAAGTATCCTCTGAGGACAATGGAAAGGTCCCAGGAGTCTTAGGTGATCTGGTTCCAAACAGAGAGGGACATGGAAAGACGTGTGGATAGAGGGATCTGACTGCAAATAGGTTCGTAGTCGTAGACTACCTGGCTTGCTTGGAAAGGGCTGTTTCTGAGCAGCAGGAGTAGTAGAAGTAGACTTGGCAGAATAAGGCTTTCTGGCACTTCTTTTACTTTTGGTGTAAGGAGGTCTGGAAAGCTTCCTTACAAAAGTGGTTTTAAAAGGATAGTTCCTTTGAAATCTTGGAACTGGTGACAAAAATATGTTTAAGATCCTGGAGCTCCTTGCCCTTTTCTCGCAAGAACTTAAAAAGTCCTGCAGCTGCAGACCCAAACAAAGCCTTGGAATCTAGTGGAGCATCCATAATTTTAGCTTTGATGTTGTCTGGCAGTGGCTGGTGTCTCAGCCAAGAGTATCTTTGAAGGACAGAGCCAGATGCTGCCGCTCTGGCAGATGATTTCACTGTATCATAGCTGCATTTACTAGAATGATGCGTCACTTGGGCAGAAGAACCTAAAATGGAAGTAAGCTGGGATTTAGTGGTAAGATTATGGAAGCTCAGTAAGGAGTTAGTGGCTTGAGAAAGGAGGGCTAAGGAATTTTTAGCCATGTGAGTCTGGTAGTTTATGGCCCTGAAGGCCACACTGGGTGAAGTATATACTTTTTTCCCCAACCTATCCATAACTTTGTTCTCCTTGTCCAAAGGTAGAAGGGAGGTAGAAAGCAATAGCTTAGAGGGTTTATCTGCAGACACTGAGACTGTAGCTGGGTCTGCAGAAGGACACTTAAATAAAAAATAAAAAAATTCTCTGGCACTTTATAGAACCTGTCTGACCTTTTAGGGGCAGGCGGTTTGAATCTGGACACTTAGTAGCAGAGGAGAAATCATCCAAGAAAGCTGGAAGCACAGGAGCTACTGCAGATGGGGATGGAGAATCCATCTGTAGATCATCATAATATCTTTTTTGTATGTCTGAGACCTGAGAACAAGCCCACTTGAAAAATTCTGTCATCTTCACAATGGTCTCTCCAAAGGTAGTATCTTCCCCTGGAGAGTCAGTTCCATTTGATTCCTTCTCTGGGGAAGCATATCCCAGTGGAGAAGACATCTAGGCAGAGTATGCCAAAGACTCATCCCCAGAAGAGTCATCCTCATCAGAGGAATCCTCAATTCTGATACTTTTTGGGGGGAGAAATTGGAGAAAGGGAAGAAGGAAGAGAAACTCCTGTGGATTGCCTAAGGGCCACAAAGGCATTAAACAGTTCTTGTGAAAAGGCTTGCCAATCAGCAGATTGTTCCTCAGGAGAAGGAACAATGCTTAGATTTCTGCTGTTTCTTCAGTGGTGCATCTATATGGTGGAAGGACAAGAGACCCAACATCGGACTGCATTCACCACTATTGCTAGGAACCTCCTCATGAACCAGGATTTGTGTAATGCTTCGAGGGCTCTCCCCTTAAGTCCGAAGCAGAAGTCTGCATATCCTCTGAGGAAGTGCTAGCAGGATCCTTTGTGGCCTCCACAGTGGTACCCATGGAAGAATCACCAGCTACCTCCAAACAGGTTTCCAGGCCAACATCGGCTTCGGGAGAAATGTGAGTAAATGGAGGAGCAGCAGACACCTCAGGCCTAGATTTCTTAGGAACAAGCTGCCGTGAAAGACCCAGTGCAAATTCCATAGCATTGCATGGTAAATGCTTAAAACGTTGATTCTCGAAATACAGATTGAAAAGCGAGATGACTGTGCAAAGTCTTTGTGACAAAGGCCTTACAAACAGCACAGGAGGTATGGTTGTGGTTAGGGCCTAAGCAAAAGAGATAGACCGTGAGAACCCTTATGTGGAATTTTCCTTCCAAACTGACACTTGCCCTCGTAGATGACATCTAACCTCAGCAGACAACAGTAGTACAAAAAAGAGCAAGAAAAAAACAACGGGGCACTCAGCTGAATCGGACTATGCAACTTCGCTGATGAGCAAATGACCAGGAGGATATTCAGACTGGTGGCAGAAAAGTTCTGAGGATGGTACGTGCCGACATCTGCTATATACCCAACATCAATTTATGACCAACATTGGAAGGGAACCTATGTGTTATGGTGCACATATCTTACAGTAGCTTTAGACTTTTGTATACTGGCCAGACGTTCTGGGCAGCCTGCAGCAGACTCCATCATGTTTTTGAATACTGAAGCATATAAATAGGACATTTTCAGTGACAAAGAAAGTGAATAGTATAAGAAAAAAGGTCATGCAACAAAATTAGGTAGAATGGGGGAATATATGACTGTGCAAATCTTTCACAATATAGACTTTAATATATCATACCACCGCCAGAGAAGATCATTCTTTGTAAACTTTGCTATTTTATTGGGGAGCCAAATGTAATTAAGGGGAGTGGTGAAGTACTCTTTTCATATACGCAGGAAAGAATAAACAATTGATGTTCTTCGTGTTTCACTGTTGCAGTCATCACACTTGGGTCATCTGCATGCAGGTAGCCCTCAGTCAGTCTGAATACCAGAGACTTAGTATTTCTGCGTCGGTTGCCGTCCCTCCAGGACTGACGTCAGGTCGTCAGGGGTATAAAAACAGGCAGCTGACGTCATTACATCAGTCTTTCTTGCCGAGGAGCCCAAAGCAGAAGCAGTTCGCATGAGTGCCGGTCGGCCGCTACCAGAGTTTTCGTTTCCTAATTGAATCATTCTGAAGTCTTCTAAAGCTAAGTACCGCATTGGGGATCCTTTTTTCTTGCTCTAACCGATGTCAGAAAAAGTTAACAATTGTCTCGCCTATGGAAAGCAAATGTCACTGAGATTTCCATTCTGACTGTGTCACCTGTTTAGGCCCAGACCATGACATTCCTCGCTGTCGGTTTTGTGCTTTGTTCAACGCCCGAGCTTTTTGTAGTCGGGCCCTTATTGTTGCTAAATACTTTTGCTCTCGATCTCCATATTCCAAAATGGCTTCGGTAAGCCATCCGACTACTTATCTTCTGAAAAAACGTAAGGATAAAGACAGAGACAGACAGGTTCAAAACTGCCGACGGCACTTCCGTTAAGCTAGTCGCCAGTTCGCTGGTACTCAGTGAGGTGCTTTTGCAGCCCCTGATGCCCATTTTGATGGATTCGCAGGCCGCTATCGGGACCCGTTCGGAGTCCGGTATGCTGTGAGACTCTTCTTTGACTATGGAACCTGCAGATGTCTCTACCTTGGATGGGTCCGGAGCCCATGTGCGGGCACCGGCTTCTGAGGAAGTTCTTCGCATTACCAATATTTGAGACAAACCGACTTCTTTCGCATCTTCAATTCTGTCTAAAGCTACCGAGTTTCTAAGGCCAAGAGTACGAGCTACGCCTAAAAAACCGACCACCCAAATCTCAAGCCCCTGCTTCCTTGCCACAATCTCAAATGCTTAAAATGGCAGAAGACCTGATCATACTGATTAGGAGAAGACCATCTTTCCCTGCTAAGAGAAAAGAGACCTGTCCCCAGCAGCTTTAACTGACCATGAGTCCGACGACTCTGCGGTGTCCGAATATGAAGACTTGCCTTTATCTGCGTATGAGGATTAAGATGCAGAGGAATCCATTCCCTCTGCTTCCCCTCCAGAGGATTTTTCTTTTGGTGAAACCCTACATACTTTGAGAGCATTTCCACTGGGAATGCCAGGATTATCCTCAGTCCAAAAGGAGACTCAAGAGAATTTTTAGATTTGCCACAACGTAGACCTTTAGCTGTCCCTCCAGATGTCCATCGTGTTTCACTGTTGCAGTCATTACTCTTGGGTTATCCTGCTGGCAGGCTACCCGCAGTCAGCCTGAATTCCAAAGTCTTTGAAAATTTTGAAAGTCTTGAAGATTTTGAAAATCTCAGGAGTTGGCCGACCAGCACTTGCGAACTGCTTTTGCTTCGGGCACGGCGCAGCAAGAAAGACTGAAGAAAATGGCGTCAACTGCATCTTTTATACCCCTGGCGCACTGATGTCAGGGAAGAGGCGACAGCAACCGATGCCGGACCAAGACTTTGGAATTCAGGCCAACTGCGGGTAGCCTGCCAGCTGGATAACCCAAGAGTAATGACTGCAACAGTGAATACACTCGAACATCTACATTTATGGTAGGTACACAACTGTACTTTCCGGATGTTGTGGATGAAGTCTTTATGGAATCCTGTCTAACTCCTGATACTTTACCCCCTGCTCCAAGGAAACCAGAAAGGTACTACAGAGTCCCTGACTCTCACAAATTTCTTTTCAAAAATCCTACTGCTGACCCAGAGCTCATTTCCCAAGGGCCTGAAGGTATAAACGCAACTCAGCTAAGAATCCTGCCCATTCGGACACGGATTTGGGATTCCCGAGCTTTAGACAG
The DNA here is from genome assembly GCF_019279795.1 of Protopterus annectens. Lineage (NCBI taxonomy): Eukaryota > Metazoa > Chordata > Ceratodontiformes > Protopteridae > Protopterus > Protopterus annectens. Next base: position 1,294,470,054 of record NC_056737.1, read on the forward strand.
ATGGGGTAAAAAAGTATACACCTCTGCAACTCTTGCCATTAGGGCATTGAATTGCCAGTTTCACATGCTGAAATTCTAGCAGCATATTATGGAACTTATTAAGCAAAAATGATCTACCTTTACAGACTGTGCAGAAATACCAACACCTATTATGGAACTTATTAAGCAAAAATTATCTACCTTTACAGATTGTGCAGAAAATAAAGAATTACAGGAGCTTATGCATTCTGCAAGCCAAGTCAGCAAGTATACCTTGCAGTGTGGGTTTGACGCCCTAGAAGCACCTTGCAGGGCAGCAGTCCCTGGATGTCCTTCAAGAATGCAACTGCAGTCCTGACATATGGGTTGTCCTGCCTCAGGCAGCCCTTCGGTCGGCCAGATTCCAAAGTCTGGGTCCGGCGTCGGCCGATGTCGACTCCTCCCCGACGTCAGAGCGGCTGAAATACAAAGGCATCAGCCGACGCCATCTTCTTCAGTCTTTCTTGCCGCGCGGTGCCCGAAGCAGAAGCAGTTCGCAAGTGCCGGTCGGTCAGCTCCTGTGTTTTCAGTTACCAAAGTCATCTAAAAGCTAAGTACCCCGTTGGGGAACATTTTTTCTTGCCTCAGCCGATGTCAGAACAAATTGAGAAAGTTAATAATTGTTTGTCTTGTGGTAAACAAATACCTCATAAGGACTTCCATTCTTACTGCCTCCCTTGCCTGGGCCCAGACCACGACGTCTCGGCCTGTGCTTGCTTCAATAAGCGCACTTTCAGGTGCCGGGCAGAATTTGCCAAAGACTTTTTTGGCGAATCCTACGCTTACAACATGCCGTCGGAGCAACCGACAGCACAAACTACCAAAAAACGAAAGGACCGGGACCGACATCCTCGGCCCGCGTCTTCCACCGATATAACGCCTAAGCCCTCCGCGAGTGCTTCGGTCCCTTCAGAAGCGGTAATTCAACCGCTCCAGGCCGACAACACCGCGTTAACATGTTCCTCGGTCTCGGAGACTACACCGGTGCTGGTTGTTGATTTTCCTCCAGAAACTGAAGTTCTGGATCTACCCGACACCATTCCCATGGGCAAAGTTACCCCTGCACGTGGGGCAGCTAGGCCACCTGTATCCCTGTCCATCAAGGCCTTTGCACGTGCTAAGGCCGCCAGCCAGGCCAAGGCCCATCCTAAACCTTCTTCTCAGGCCCCTTCTTCTGATAGACAGATCATGTCTCTGGCTGCAGATCTAATCTCTCTTATCAGGGGTCTCAGCCTCACTCAGACAGAGGTTCTCAGCCGCCTGCAGAAAAAAGGCCTAGAACTGAGCAGGCAGACAACCTCTCTTCAGATGAAGCCTCTGGGGATTCAGAGCATTCAGATACCCAAGAAGAACCCTTCCAGGCCTATGAGGACTCTGATGCTGAGGAATCAATTCCCTCTGCCTCTCCTCCAGAGGATTTTTCTTTCGGTGAAGTCCTCCACCCCATGAGGGAGCATTTTATGTGGCAGGGTCAGGAATTTTCTGATTCTAGGAAAAGGCTACGTACCTTCCTTAAGTTACCCCAGCACAGACCTTTAGCTATCCCTCCAGTTTTGGATGTCCTGGATGATGTATTCTCCGACTCCAGTGCTTCCCCTGATTCTCTCCCTCCTGCTCCTGTCAAGCCAGACAGATATTACAGGGTCCCTGACACTCACAAGCATCTCTTTAAGGCCCACTCTGTGGATCTAGAAACTATTTCACAGGGCCCCAAAGGAAGTGGCTACCTCCTCAGCCAAGAATCCACTGCCAGCTGACAGGGAAGCAAGGTCCCTGGAGAGATGGGGTAAAAAAGTTTATACCTCTTCCACCCTTGCCATGAGGTCACTTAACTGCCTTTTTCATATGTTTCAGTACCAGGATTATTTACTGGATGATTTTCCGAAAAAGCTAGCCTCTCCTGAGCTTATAGATAGAAAGGCATTGCAGGATTTGGTTCATAATACTCAGCAGGTTAGCAATCATTTTCTTCAGTGTGGTTATGATGCATTGGAGGCTTCATGTAGGGCAGCTATGACAGGGGCTGTTATCCGTAGACATGCTTGGTTGAAAGAACAGCCACTGCCGGATCATGTTAAAATAAAGCTCCTAGACGCACCTCTGGATAAACAGAAGCTTTTTTGTGCTAATGCTCAGGATGTGTTGAAATCTATTGAGGAGAAGGCAAAATCAGTACAGACAGTAAAGGATTTCCTCCAGGTTCAGCAGGAATTGGCCTTCAAAGAATTGGTCCTTTCCAGACTCTGACAAGTTTCAAAGGGGAAAGAACAGGCGTGCACGAGGTAGAGGGCAATACCGAGGCTCCTACAGGGGACGCCAATGGCAACCACAAAATCAGAGAAGTGGCACAGGTAGTTCACCTGCACCACAGGGACAATCACAATGACTTACCTTTCACTCCGCCTACCAAGGCTCAAAGAGAAGCACCTCTAGGCAGAAAATTATCTCTATTCTCAAAAAACTGGCACTTTATAACAAAGGACAATTGGATTCTGGACATAATAGACAGAGGTTACAGGTTCCACTTCCATACCTTGCCAACGGGACAAGGAATGCCAAACCTGCCACAAAATCAAAGGGCAGAGGCACTCATAGAAGTCTCAAAGCTGTTACAAATAAAAGCAATAGAGAAGGTTCCTCCTCAGGAACAAGGCCAGGGATTTTATTCAAGACTGTTCCTTGTTCCAAGAAAAGAAAAACAATGGAGGCCTATATTGGACTTGTCCGTTCTAAATACTTTTCTCATGGTGCCAAAATTCAAGATGCTGACGTTACAGCAACTTCTTCCCATGCTGGGCAAGCGGTCTTGGCTGGTTACTCTGGACCTCAAGGAGGCATACCTGCATGTCCCTATCAGACACAGTTGCAGAAGATACCTCAGATTTCTTGCAGGAACAGAGCACTATCAATTCTCAGCATTGCCATTTGGCTTATCTACTGCGCCCAGAGTATTCACGAAATGCCTGGCATCAGTAGTGGCACATTGCAGACTCCAGGGGATTCAAATATACCCTTACCTGGAAGACTGCCTAATACAAGCAGACAGCAAACGGACCTTGATAAAACACTTGGACTATGTCATTCAATTGCTGCAGGCCTTGGGATACACAGTCAACATTCAAAAATCAAGATTACTGCCATCCCAAGAGATTATTTTTCTAGGAGCAAAGCTGGACACACAACTACAAATGGCCTTCCTCACAGAGGAGAAACAAGAGCATTTAACAGCTTACTTCAAAGGCCTAGCAAAATTAACCCACCTGACCGCAAGGAAGACCCTGCAGGCCCTGGGGTTCATGGCATCTTGCATTCTTCTAATCCCTCTGGCAAGACTACACATGAGAAAGCTGCAGTGGTACCTAAAAAGCTTGTGGTCGCAACACAGCCACAACCTAGAAGACAGTACCACTCATACCATGCCTGCAAAGGGAATTTTTGTGGTGGGCTTAAGCAAGTCACTTAAACGAAGGCATGCTTTTCAACAAGTCAAACTATTACAACAGACGCCTCAGACCATGGATGGGGGGCGCACATGAACGGCAGATGCATTCAAGGGCAATGGACTCCCATGGAGATGCATCAGCACATAAATCAAAAAGAGATGTTGGCAGTGATACATGCAATAGAAGCCTTTGGAAAATCTCTTCAGCAAGGTCATCTGCTAATAAGGACAGACAACACCACTGTCATGTGGTACATAAACAAACAAGGGGGCACTCATTCCTACTCCCTCTGCAGACTAACAATGATTCTTTGTGAAAAGTCCCTGAAACTGAACATCTACTTGCAATCCCAGTTTGTTCCGGGCAAGGACAATGTTCTGGCAGACAGGTTGAGCAGAAATTTCTTGGATCCACACGAATGGATGCTACACCCACGCATTTTCTCACAAATAACATCTGCATGGGGAAGACCAGACATAGACCTCTTTGCATCTCATCTCAATCATCACCTGGAATGGTTCTGCACAAGGATACACCATCCTCTAGCTTGGAGAACGGATGCTCTTTCATTCAGCTGGAATGCTCTAACAATTTATGCATTCCCTCCTCTACCTTTGCTCACCAAGGTGTTACTGAAGATCAGGGCAGAACAACCAAGAGGAATCTTGATAGCTCCAGACTGGCCAAGGCAACACTGGTATCCACTGCTACTGAGCATAACCCACACCAAACCGTGGCCCTTGCCTCAATGGCCTCTGCTCCTGACTCAACACAGTTACAAGACTGTTCATCAGAATCTGCAAACGTTAAAGCTGACAGCTTGGAGAGTTCCATGACTGGGATCCATGACTCCCTCTCCGAAAAAGTTCAGGAAATTTTGCTGGAGGCACGCAGACCTTCCACCAGAAAAACCTATTCGGCCAAATGGAAGAGATTCACCATCTGGAATGTCAACAAGGGCCAGGATGCATCACTGATGAACATACCTCAGATATTAGAATACTTGGCAGAAATGTTTCACAGTGGCCTCTCATACTCTTCCATCAAAATCCACGCTTCAGCTATCTCAGCACATTACAACTGTGATCCACCTGTGTTTTCGCATCCCTTGCTAAGACAGTTTCTAAGAGGCATAAAGAATATGAAACCTCCAAGAAAGCTACCAATTCCTGCATGGGACCTCAATTACGTCTTGGAAAAATTAACTCTTCCTCCTTTTGAACCAGCAGCATCTTCAGAAATGCAATTTCTCTCTTGGAAAACGGTTTTCCTGTTGGCAGTCACCTCAGCAAGAAGAGTCTCGGAGATACAGGCCCTCATGGCAGTTCCTCCTTTTCTCATCTTTCATCAGGACAGAATTTCCCTTAGGACCAATCCTTCATTCATGCCTAAGGTGATATCCAGAGTGTCTCTAAACCAAGCAATTCACCTGCCTACTTTCTTTCCTAACCCTCAAAATAAGGGGGAAAAGCTGCTGCATACTTTAGACATTCACAGACAACTACGCTACTACTTGGACAGAACAAAGTCCACCAGGAAGTTTGACCAACTGTTTGTAGCCTATGCTGCTGGAGCACAAGGAAAAGCAGTCACCAAACAAACTATCTCAAAATGGATTGGACACTGCATCAGATTCTGTTACTCTTTCCATGGAAAAAGTGTGCCAGCTAATATTAGACCACACTCCACCAGAGCTATGGCCACATCCACAGCTTTTCTAAGAGGAGTGGCTACAAAAGATATTCTAGAGGCTGCTACATGGAGCTCCGTGCATACATTTACCAAACACTACAACCTGCCATTATACTCCAGATCCCGAGCAGGCTTTGCTACGGCAGTCCTGCAGGGCCTTCTAGCTACACCATCTCTTGCTTAGTCCTACCACCCGCAGCTTGGCTATGGTATTCAATCCATATGTCAGGACTGCAGTTGCATTCTTGAAGGACATAGTACAGTTTTGTACCTACCTTAAATGTAGATGTCCGATAGATATGCAACTGCAGTCAGGTTTTCCCTCCTTCCTACCCCTCTGTTTTTCCCTTTTGGGTCCTTTCTCCCCTTACCTATCAGCTGGGGTTATATATTATTGTGTATCTGTTTATTACTGTTGTGCATGTCTTTTTTTTTTTCTGTGTATCCATTCACAAAATTTAGCCTTCCTTGGAGGGCACCTGGCATCTGGGGCAAGAAACACTGAAGAAGATGGCGTCAGCTGATGCCTTTGTACTCCAGCCGCTCTGACGTCGGGGAGGAGGCGACATCGGCCGACGCCGGACCCAGACTTTGGAATCTGGCCAACCGAAGGGCTGACTGAGGCAGGACAACCCATATGTTAGGACTGCAGTTGCATATCTATCGGACATCTACATTTATGGTAGGTACAAAACTGTACTTTCTGTACTGAGAATGCATGCTTGGCTTAAGGAACAGACCTTGCCAGATGATGTCAAATCAAAATTAGTAGATGCTGCTTTGAATAAGGACAATTTGTTTGGCACCAAAGCAGAAGAGGTTCTAAAAAAGATGGAAGAAAAAGCTAAGTCTATGCAGACAGTCAAAGATTTTTTGCAGATGCAGCCTCCAATATTCAGTAGGCATTGTCCCTCAAAACATTGGCCCCCTCCAGCCCCCTCAAGGCCATCTCAAATTAGACCCAGGGGAAACAGACCCCCCCCAGATTACAGTCTGAGGGTATGCTGAGATCTAAGCAATGGAGTACCTCCACTGCTAAAACAGGGAGTACTAAGCCACCCCCTTACGGAAAGAATTCACAATGACTTCTCAACTCCACTCCTCACCTCTGCCCAATTGCTCGTGCCTCTAGGAGAAAAATTGCCTACCATGCAAAAAACTGGACCTCCATCACCAAAGACCGATGGGTCCTCATCATTGTATCCCAGGGGTACAAATTTTACTTCCACACACTGCCAACCCCAAAAGGGTTCCCAGACCTTCCTCCAAAACAATGGGCAGAGACACAAAACCAAGTTCAATCCCTGCTCTCCATAAGGGCAATTCAACCTGTTCCTGCAGAACAGATAGGTTAAAGGTTTTATTCCAGACTTTTCCTGGTACCCAGAAAAGAGGGCACTTGGCACCCAATCCTAGATCTTTCCATTCTAGACACCTTCCTGGTGGTACCAAAATTCAAAATGCTCACCCTTCAGCAGTTTCTTCATATGCTGCCCAGAGATGCCTGGTTAGCCACCCTAGTCCTAAAGGAAGCCTATCTGCACATCCCTATCAGAGAATCATGCAGGGAAACATCTACATTTCAGGGCAGGATCTGTGCATCATCTGTTGTTTGCACTTCCCTTTGGCTTATCCACTGCTCCCAGAGTCTTCACAAAATGCCTGGCTCCAGCCATTGCCTATTGCAGACAGAGAAAGGTTCAAATATACCCTTACTTGGATGATTGCCTGATTCAGGCAGACAGTCAGGAAAAGCTGTTGCAGCACCTGACATTTGTAAAGAACCTTCTAACCTCACTGGGGTACACCATCAATGAAAAGAAATCAAAACTAGTCCCCAGTCAAAAGATTGTATTCATGGGAGCAAGCTTGGACACAACATCCCAGATGGCATTCCTTACTCCAGAAAAACAAGCCTATCTAACAGGCTATTTTGCTCAAATGGCCACCAGAACCCAGCTATACGCAAGGAAAATCCTGCAGGCTCTAGGGTTCATGGCCTCTTGCATTCTGCTAATTCCATATGCCAGACTGTATATGAGGAAACATCAATGGTAATTAAAAAGTCTTTGGTGCCAGCATTCTCAGGACCTGGAAACCATCATACCTTGTCTAAGGAAACAGTTTCTTTGGTGGGCAGCAGCATGCAACCACAACAAGGGACTTCCCTTTACACAACTCCACATCACCCAGACCCTAACCACAGATGCATCAGACTATGCGTGGGGGCCACATCTGGATGACAAGTGCATTCAGGGCCACTGGAGTCCAAGTCAAATTCATCTGCACATCAACCAAAAAGAGATGCTAGCTGTTCAGCATGCTCTGGCAGCTTTCAGATCCCTACACTCACCAGGAACCCTGCTAATAAAAACAGACAACACCATAGTTATGTGGTACATCAACAAGCAGGGGGGAACACACTCTTACCCACTCTGCAGGCTAGCCATGACCCTGCGGAACACGGCATTGGACATGCATATTCATCTGCAAGCTCAATTCCTGATAGGCAAACAAAACTCTCTGACAGATGACTTAAACAGAAATCTCCTAGAGCCACATGAGTGGCAATTAGACCCCAGCACTTTCAGCCTTCTAACCCAGAAATGGGAGAACCCGGAGGTGGACCTTTTTGCCTCCCCCTACAATCACCAGATCAGCAAATTCTGCACCAGGACACCTCACAGCAGGGCCTGGAAAGTGAATGCCCTATCCTTCCAGTGGGTAAACCTCTAAATCTATACTTTTCCCCCTCTGCCTCTCCTTACAGAATATTACTCAGGATAAGACAGGACAGACCAAGGGCAATCCTGATTGCCCCGGACTGGCCACACCAGCACTGGTACCCACTACTGTGCAACCTGTCACCGATGCCACCATGGCACCTACCCCAGATCTCAACCCTCCTCACTCAGCAGGAAGGACAGATCTTGCATCCCCAACTGCAAACCCTGAACCTTGTAGCCTGGCTTATTCCTTGAATTCTCCCCCTGTGACCAGCCTAAGCAAGCAGATGCTGGACATCATTCTTGAAGCCAGAAGATCCGGTACAAGGAAATCCTACACTGATAAGTGGAAAAGGTATTGTTCCTGGATTCAGTCTAAAGGAGCGGACAAAGCACTACCCTCCTTACCTGTAATCCTGGATTACCTAGCAGATATACTCCACAGAGGCCTATCTTTCTCTTCCATTAAGATCCATGCCTCTGCCATTTTGGCTCATTACAACACTGAGCCACCTCTCTTCTCTCACCTTCTCATCAAACAGTTCCTGAGAGGGGCCAACAACTTAAGGCCACCAAGGAGAGCCCCTACCCCTGCTTGGGACCTTAACTTTGTACTGGAAAAGCTCATGCTCCCCCCCCCCCCTTTGAGGCTGCAGCGTCAGCAGAGTTAAAATTCCTCTCTTGGAAAACAGTCTTACTTCTGGCCATCACTTCAGCTAGAAGAGTGTCTGAGCTACAAACACTTATGACTGTGGAACCCTTCATTATTTTTCATGCTGACAGGGTCTCCCTCAGGACTAACCCTACTTTTATGCCTGAAGTGGTGTCCAGTGTAGCTCTCAACCAATCTATCCATTTGCCAACCTTCTTTCCTAATCCTCAAAATAAAGGGGAAAGGATCCTGCACTCTTTAGATATGCACGGACAGCTCAGATTCTACCTTGATAGGACTAAGTCCTTCAGGAAATCTGACCAGTTACTAGTCAGTTTTGCACCAGGGGCAGAGGGCAAGGCCATATCTAAACAAACAATTTCCAGATGGATGCACTCTGTATCCATTTCTGTTACAAACACCATGGGAAACCAACCCTTCAGGGGGTCAAAATGCATTCCACTAGGGCAACTTCTACCTTTGCAGCATTCCTTAGTGGTGTCCCTACCAGGGACATTCTGGACTGCTACCTGGAGTACTGTTCACACTTAAACCAAGCATTACCACCTGCCTGTCTTTTCCAAATCCAGGGTGGGTGTTGCAACAGCAGTCCTGCAGGGCATACGACAGCCCCAACTCTTCTTGACTGCCTCCACCCATTCTTCAGCTTTGGGAATCAACCCAAGTGTGATGACTGCAACAGTGAAACATGAAGAACATAGTACAGTTATGTACACTTACCATAAATGTAGATGTTCAAGTGTATTCACTGTTGCAGTCCTGGTTTCCCTCCCTCCAGCCCCCTTGTCTCTCTCTCTCCTTCTCTGTCTCTGTTACTCACCCTTTACAGGGCTATTGGTATTTACTTTCTACTGGTGGTGTTTTTTCCACCATAACTTAGCTCCCTATTTGGGCAAGAAAAACTGATGTAATGGTGTCGGCTGCCTGTATTTATACCCCAGATGTCAGTCCTGGACTGACGGCAACCAATGCAAAAATACTAAGTCTCTGGTATTCGGGCCGACTGAGGGCTACCTGCAGGCAAATAACCCAAGTGTGATGACTGCAACAGTGAATACAATCGAACATCTACATTTATGGTGTACACAACTGTACTATGTCTCTCTTCTGGGGTGGGGGGGCATTTACAAGAGAGGATGGTTCAGAGAATGTGATCATTCACTGTGGCCAGTGTACACATCAGGGTCTTAGATTTGTGAACAGTTTTCCTAGCGTTGCCGGCTTTTCAGAACCTTCCCTCCAAGGGTGGGATCTCGAGTCAGATGCACAGTATGTCTGTGGTTTGGTACCTAAACAAGCAGTGTGTGTGTGGGGCGTTTCAGTCTTACCCTCTTTGTCATGAAGCCATGAAGGTGTGGGAGTGGGTGATCTCCTGTTAATGTTTGTTGATTGTAACACATATCCCGGGGAAGCCCAACATCTTGGCAAGCAGTTTGAGCTGGAGCATCCTTTTTCCTTATGAGTGGCCCCCAAATCCAGAAGTAGCAGCTCAGATTTTCCAGTACTGGGGTGTTCCTTACTGCAATCTTTGCCACCCTGTCCAACATGAAGTGAAGCAGTTTTTGTGCCCTGGTTTCCCCCTGAGGGTCAGTCACCAAGGATTGCTCTTCTGTATGCTTGGCCTGTAAGTCTCCTTTATGATTACCACCAACCACCCTTGTAGTGAAATTTCTTCAGAAAGCAGCCCATTGTAGAGTGACTGTAAATGTTCTTCGTGTTTCACTGTTGCAGTCATCACACTTGGGTTATCTGATAGCAGGTAGCCAGTCGGCCCGAATATCATAGTCTTGGGATTTCTGCGTTGGATGCTGTCACCTCTTCCATGACGTCAAGTCATCTGGGGTATAAAACATGCAGCCAACACCATTACACCAGTCTTTCTTGCCAAGAAGGAGCTCGAAGCAGAAGTAGTTCGCAAGTGCTGGTCGGCTTCAAGTTTCAGACCTGAAGTCTTCTAAAGCTAAGTACCCCGTTGGGGGTTCTTTTTTTTTTGCTCTAACCGATGTCAGAAAAATTAACAATTGTCTTGCCTGTGGAAAGCAAATACCTCACAGAGATTTTCATTCTTACTGCGTCATTTGTTTAGGCCAAGACCACAACGTCCCTCTCTGTCAATTTTGAGCCTTGTTTAATGCCCGTACCATTCGTCATCTGGCTATTTTTGTAGCTAAATTCTTTCACTCTCATTCTCTGTATTCTGAAATGGCTTTGGTAAGCCATCCGACTACCGATCTTCCGAAAAAGCACAGAGACAGAGTGCATAGGTCAAAAACTGCCGATGACGCTTCCATTAAGCTAGTCGCCAGTCTGCCGGTACTCAGTGAGGTGTCTTTACAGCCCCTGATGGCTGCTTCTACAGATTCGCAAGCCTCTGCTGAGACCCATTCGGAGTCCAGTATGCCGCGATATGCTTCTTCGACTATGGAACCTGCGGATGACTCTACCCTGGATGGGTCCAGAGCCGCTGTGCAGGAACCGGCTTCTGAGGGTGTATTCCGACCTACCAATATTCATACTAAACCAGCAACTTCATTTCCAACTAAAACTACCACGTTTCTCAGGCCCAGAGTTCGCACTACACCTAGAAAACCGACATCCAAAGTGCATGCTCAAGCTCCCATGCCACAAAAACAAATGCTTAGAATGGCTGAAGACCTTATTACTCTAATTAGGAGAAGCCAGCCTTCCCCTGCCAAAAGACAAAGAATTGAATTTCCTTCTGATTCTACAGACCAGGAGTCTGATGACTCTGACCTTCTGATTACTAGGGCATATCCTTATCTACCTATGAGGATTCAGATGCAAAGGAATCCATTTCCCTCTGCCTCCCCTCCAGAAGATTTTTCTTTTGGTGAAACCTTACATACCTTAAGAGAACATTTCTGCTGGGAATGCCAGAACTATCCTCAGTCCAAAAAGAGACTCAGGGAATTTTTAGATTTGCGTCAGCACAGCCCTCTAGCTATAACCCCTGTCCTGCATGTTGTAGATGATGTCTTCTTGGAGTCCATTCTTACTCCTGACACCTTACCACCAGCTCCTAGAAAACTTGACAGGTACTAAAGTGTACCTGACTCTCACAAATTTCTGTAAGAATCCTACTGCGGATCCAGAGACCATTTCGCAGGGATCTAAAGGCATTAAGGCTACTACAGCCAAAAACTCTACCCCTTCAGACAGGGATTCTAGAGCTTTAGATAGAAGGGGTAAGAAGGTATATACCTCTGCAACACTTGCCATCAGGGCTTTGAATTGCCAGTTTCACATGTTGAAGTACCAGCAACATATTATGGAACTAATTAAACAAAAAATAGTGTTACTTCCAGATCGTGCAGAAAATAAAGATTTACAAGAGTTAATGCATTCTACAAACCAAGTTAGTAAACATACTTTGCAGTGTGGGTTTGATGCCTTAGAAGCATCTTGCAGGGCTGCTGTCACTGGGTATGTACTGAGAAGGCATGCCTAGCTAAAGGAACAAGTCTTGCCTGACCATGTCAAAGCAAAATTACTAGATGCTCCATTAAAACAGGAGCATTTGTTTGGCACAAAAGCAGAAGTTTTTAAAAAGATGGAAGAAAAAGCTAAATCTATGCAAACCTTCAAAGATTTCTTACAGGTGCAGCCACCTAGATTCAGTAGGCATTGGCCTTCAAAAAACTGGTCTTTTCCAGTCCCTCTCAGCCCAAACCCAGGGGAAACAGACATACATATGCAGATATCTAAACAGTGGAGTGTTTCCACCTCAAAACCAGGGAGTGGTAAGCCACCCCCTTATGGAAAAAGTTCACAATGACTTTCCAGTTATCCTTCCCAGCCATGCCCAAGTTCTTGCACCCCTAGGAGGAAAACTCGCCCTTCATGAAAAAAAAACTGGATGTCCATTACTCAGGACCAATGGGTTCTAAACATTGTATCCCAGGGATACAGATTCTACTTCCACTCACTGACAACACCAAGCGGGTTGCCAGACCTTCCTCCAAACCAGTGGGCAGAGGCTCAAAAGCAAGTACTTTCCCTTCTCCATATCAGGGCTATTCAACCTGGTTGGGTAGAACAAAGGGGACAGGGTTTCTACTCCAGACTATTGCTGGTGCCCAGAAAAGAGAGCTCCTGGTGCCCTATCCTGGATCTATCAATTCTCAACACCTTTCTGGTGGTCCCAAAATACAAAATGCTTACACTGCAACAGCTTCTTCCTATTCTAGCCAAGGATGCCTGGTTAGTCACCCTCGACTTGAAAGAAGCTTATCTGCACATCCCCATAAGGGAGTCTTGCAGGAAATAGCTACGTTTCAGGGAAGGCTGTATGCACTATCAGTTCTCTGCACTTCCCTTTGGCTTATCGACTGTGCCCAGAGTATTCACAAAATGCCTGGCTCCAGCCATTGCATACTGCAGGCAGAGAAATATTCAAATCTACCCATACTTGGACAATTGCCTGATTCAGGCGGACAGTCAGGAATTGTACTTCAGCACATAGCATTTGTAAAAAGACTTCCAACTTCACTGGGATACAATATTAACAAAAAGAAATCACAACTCGTGCCCAGCCAACAAATTGTATTCCTGGGAGCAAGCTTGAACACAACTTCCCAAATGGCATTCCTCACTCCAGAAAAGCAGGTCCATTTGACAAGCTATTTCAAACTAATGGCCAACAAAACCCAGCTATCTGCAAGGAAAATACTGCAAGCCCAAGGGTTCATGACCTCATGAATTCTGCTAATTCCATATGCAAAACTGCATATGAGGAAACTTCAGTGATACTTAAGTCTCTGGTGTCAACATTCTCAGGACCTGGAAACAGTGATTCCTGTCATACCTTGTCTAAGGGCAGAGTTCATTTGGTGGGCAGAAGCATGCAACCACAACAAGGGACTTCCTTTCACTCAACCCCTCACTGCCCAAACCCTGACAATAGATGCATCAGACTATGCATGGGGGCTCACATGGCAGGCAAATGCATTCAAGGCAAATGGAGCCCAGAACAAATTCCCCTGCATATCAATTAAAAAGAGATGCTAGCTGTACAGAATGCTCGGACAGTCTTCAAATACCTTATCCTTCCAGGACAACTCCTGATAGACAGACACCACCACAGTTATGTGGTACATAAACAAGCAGGGCGGAACTCATTCTTACCCACTCTGCAGGTTAGCCATGGCTCTGTGCAACACAGCCTTGAGCATCCAAGTGCAGCTACAAGCTCAATTCCTGTCAGGCAAGAAAAATTCACTGGCAGATGACTTAAGCAGAAATATACTGGACCCCCATGAGTGGAAACTGGAACCCAACTCATTCAAACTTCTAACCCAGAGGTGAGGAACACCGGAGGTGGACCTTTTTCCTCCCCCCAAAACCACCAACTGAGCAAATTTTGCTCCAGGAACCTTCACAGCAGAGCCTGGAAGGTGGACGCCCTATCCCTTACATGGGAATACCTCTCAATTTATGCCTTTCCTCCTCTGCCCCTCCTCTCAAAAGTACCTCTCAAGATCAAACAAAACAGGCCAAGGACAATCCTATTGCACCATACTGGCCACACCAGCACTGGTACCCACTCATACACAGTCTGACAGCAGTGCCACCCTGGCACCCATATCAGACACCTTCCCTGCTTCTCAGCAGGAGTGACAGATTTTGCATCCACAGCTGCAAACCCTAAACCTTCCAGCCTGGCTTATCCCCTGAGTACACTACCAGCATCCCTCAGCAAACAGATGCTGGATATCATCCTGGAGGCCAGAAGGCATGGTACTAGGAAATCCTGTGCTGAAAAGCGGAAAATATATTGTTCTTGGAGTCAGTCTCAAGGAAAGGACACAGCTGTGCCCAACCTACCTCAAATCCTTGATTACCTAGCACAGCTGCTCCACAGAGGCCTATCCTTCTCATCCATTAAGATTCATGCCTCTGCCATCTCAGCTTATTATAATACTGAGCCTCCTCTCTTTTCTCACCCTCTCATCAAACAGTTCCTGAGAGGAGCTAACAATTTAAGGCCCCCTAGGAGAGCTCCCACCCCAGCCTGGGACCTTAAATTTGTACTGGAGAAGCTCACACTTCCTCCTTTTGAACCTGCTGCTTCAGCAGAGTTAAAATTCCTCTCTTGGAAAACAGCCTTACTTCTAGCTATTGCTTCATCAATAAGAGTGTCCGAGTTACAGGCACTAATGGCAGTGGAGCCGTTCATTATTTTCTATGCTGACAGGGTTTCCCTCAGGACTAACCCTTCCTTTATGCCCAAGGTGGTATCCAGTGTGGCTTTAAACCAATCCATGCATTTGCCAACCTTTTTCCCTAATCCTCAGAATAAAGGGGAAAGGATCCTGCACTTGGACATGCACAGACAGCTCAGGTTCTACTTTGACAGGACCAAGCCTTTCAGAAAGTCTGACCAGCTGCTAGTCAGCTTTGCTACAGGGGCAGAGGTCAAGGCCATTTAGAAGCAAACCATTTCCAAATGGATAGCACACTGCATCCATTTTTGCTACAAACACTATGGGAAACCTACCCCTCTGGGGATCAAAACTCATTCCACCAGAGCTACTTCAACCTCTACAGCATTTCTCAGGGGAGTCCCTACCAGGGACATCCTGGAAGCTGCAACCTGGAGTTCTGTACACACCTTCCCCAAGCATTACCACTTACCTATTTTTTTCTAAATCCAGAGCTAGATTTGCTACAGCAGTCTTACAAGGCCTGCTAGCCAGCCATAACACTTTTCTTGACTGCCTCCACCCTTCCACAGCTTTGGGAATCAACCCAAGTGTGATGACTGCAACAGTGAAACATGAAGAATGTAGAACAGTTGTGTATACTTACCATAAATGTAGATGTTCGAGTGTATTCACCGTTGCAGTCCTGGTTTCCCTCCCTCCAGCCCCCTGGCTTTCCTTGTATTTTCTACCTATCCTCTTTATGGCCATCTTTTTATGGCAGAGGCATTTACTTTTTACTGGAGGTGTTCCACACCATATAATAGTTTCCTATTTTGGGGGCTCCTGACATCTGAGGCAGGAAAAACTGATGTAATGGCTTCGGCTGCATGTTTTATACCCCTGACGACCTGACATCATGGAAGAGGCAACAGCATCTGATGCCATAATCCCAAGACTCTGGTATTCGGGCCGACTGAGGGCTACCTGCAGGCAGATAACCCAAGTGTGATGACCACAACAGTGAATGCACTCGAGCATCTGCATTAATAGTAAGTGTACACAACTGTACTTTCCCATTCTGGCCATCACAGGTTTGATTCCCCTTCCTGTGGTCTCATATTCAACATCCACCCTGGATACTAGACCCCATTCTGGGGGTGATTTCCCATCTGCCAGGGATTTTTCCACGTAGCCTTCATACCCTCAGGTTAACCATATGGTTTCTCCAGTTGCCATGATGGCTAGGAATATCAAGCTCTCTCGCGGACTTTTTCAGTATTTTAACCTGTTCCCTGAAACCATCAGTACAGAAGATGTGTGCTAGTAAGTGGAAACACTGTGTGGTTGGGACGTTGTCGTAAGAGCCTAGACCCCTTCTCAGTCCCTTTTGCTGCAGTTCTGAATTTCCCTGCTGACTTCTTTCAATCTGGTATGAGTTGTTGTACTGTAAGGGTTCAGCTTGTTGCCAATGTTCTTCGTGTTTCACTGTTGCAGTCATTACATTTGGGTAATCTGCTGGCAGGTTGCCCTCAAGTCGGCCTGATTAACAAAGTCTTGGGTCCTGCGTCGGTTGCTGTCCCTTCTTCCATGATGTCAGGTCGTCAGGGGTATAAAACATGCAGCCGACGCCATTACATCAGTCTTTCTTGCCGCGCGGTGCCAGAAGCAGAAGCAGTTCGCAAGTTGCCGACTCCTGAAATTTTCATTTTCGAGTTTCAGAACCGAAGTCTTAAACTTAAAGATAAGTAATTTGTTGGGGAAACTTTTTCTTGCTCCTTACCGATGTCAGTAAAAGTTAATAATTGCATTACTTGTGGGAAGCAAATACCTCATAAGGATTTTCATTTGTACTGTATTCCTTGCCTAGGCCCTGACCACAATGTGCCTTGCTGTCTGTTTTGTGCTAAATTTAATCAACGCATGATTAAACATCTGTATATTTTTGCTTCTAAATATTTTGGCTCAAGATTTAATTATCCAGAAATGTCGTCTGTTAGCACTCCGACTACCAGAATACCTAAAAAACGCAAAGAAAAAGACAGAGACAGACCGTCGAGGTCCAAAACCGACGACGATGCTTCTCCTAAGCCAATCGCCTGTTTGCTGGTACTCAGTGAGGCGCTTTTGCAGCCCCTGATACCCGCTACTTCTGATTCGCAGGCCTCTACTGAGACCCATTCAGAGTCTGGTATGCTGCGAGATGCTTCAATTATGGAACCCGCGGATGTCTCTACCTTAGATGGGTCCAGAGCCACTGTGCAGGCACCAGCATCTGAGGTGTTTTCAGGCCTACAGATTTGTATATTAAACCGATGACATCTTCAAAACTAAGGCCAAAATTGAAATCTATGTCTAAAAAACCGACGCCTGGGCCACATGTGCAGGCCCCTACGCTTAAAAAAACAAATGATCAAAATGGCTGAAGATTTAATTACTCTGATCAGGGGTAGCCAACCCCCTCCTTCTAAGAGGCCTAGGCAAGACATCGACTATGAATCTTCTGAACAGGATTTTATTTCTTCTGACTCTTCTAATGAACAGCATTTGTCTTTTCCTACTTATGAGGACTCTAATGCAGAAGATTCCATTCCTTCTTCATCTCCCCCTGAGGATTTTTCTTTTGGGGAAACTTTACACTGGGAAAGTCAGGCTTTCTCTGAATCTAAAAAGAGACTTAGGGATTTTCTTCTTCTTCCTCAGCATAGGCCTATGGCCATACCTCCTGTTCTAGACATTGTTGATGATGTTTTTTCAGAATCTAGTATGAATCCTGATTCTCTGCCTCCGGCTCCTTGTAAGCCAGACAGGTACTACAGAGATCCTGACTCCCACAAATTCCTTTTCAAAAATCCTATTGCTGATCCTGAAAACATTTCTCAGGGTCCCAAGGGCATTAATGCCTCTACTGCTAAAAATCCTACCCCTTCTGATAGAGATTCCAGGGCACTGGATAGATGGAGTAAGAAAGTTTACATTTCTGCAACCTTGGCAATCAGGGCTTCAAACTGTCAATTTCATATGCTAAAATATCAACAGCATATCATGGAACTAGAAAATGATGTTAATCTCTGACTGTGTGGAAAATAAAGATTTGCAGGATTTATTACATTCAGCTGAACAAGTTGGAAAACATACTTTGCAGTGTGGTTTTGATTCTTTGGAGGCCTCTTGCAGGGCTGCTGTAACTGGATCTGTGCTAAGAAGGCATGCTTGGCTCAAAGAGTAACTCTGACAGACCATGTTAAAGCAAAATTGTTGGATGCTCCTTTCTTTACAACAGGACCATCTCTTTGGCAATAAGGCTGAAGAAGTGTTAAAAAAAGATGGAAGTTAAAGCTAAATCTAAAATCTATGTAAAATGTGAAAGATTTCTTACAAGTGCAACCTCCAAGATTTAGTAGGCACTGGTCTACTAAAAACTGGTCCTTTCCAGTCCCTTCGAGAGCTGCTCAAGTCAAATCTAGGCAGTCCAAAGGCTCCAGGTTTCAGTCACAAGGAACTTTTAGAACAAAACAATGAGGTGCCTCCACCTCCAAATCTGGAAGCAGCAAGGCACCTCCCTATGGTAAACAGTCTCAATGACTTCCCTCTACAGTCACCAAGCACTTACCTTTTAGCCACCCCTTTGGGAGGGGGGGGGACTGGCACTTCATGCACGAAACTGGCAACTTATTACCTAGGACAAATGGGTTTTAAATATAGTATCCCAGGGATACAGATTTAATTTCCATTCGTTGCCAATCCCAAACGGATAGCCAGATCTGCCCCCAAATCACTGGGCAGAGGCCCAGAAACAAGTTCTGTCCCTCATGAATTTGGGGGCTATTCAACCAGTACCAGAAGAGTAAAAGGGACAAGGTTTCTATTCAAGACTTACAAATCATGGCGTCCAATTCTGGACTTATCCACTCTAAACACATTTCTGGACATTCCAAAATTCAAGATGCTGACTCTTCAACAGTTACTACCTATGCTAGGCAAAGATGCCTGGTTGGTAAATCTAGACTTAAAAGAGGCTTACCTGCATATCCCAATCAGGGAATCTTGCAGAAGATACCTCCGCTTCAAAGCAGGCTACTTGCATTACCAGTTCTCTGCACTGCCCTTTGGCTTATCTACTGCGCCCAGGGTCTTCACAAGTGCCTGGCACCAGTAATTGCATTTTGCAGGCAAATAAATATTCAAATATATCCATACCTGGACGATTGTCTAATTCAGGCAGAAAACAAGGACATTCTTCTAAAGCATCTGGCGTTTGTAAAAAGGGTTCTAACTTGTCTAGGGTAAACCATAAACGAAAAGAAATCACAACTGGTACCCTCTCAAAAAATTACATTCCTGGGTGCAAGCTTGAATACAACTGCCCAGATGACTTACCTTATGCCAGAAAAGCAAATTCAATTGGTGACTTACTTCAAACAGGTGGCCACAAAAACCCTGCTATTTGCAAGATAAATTCTGCAAGCCTTGGGGTTCATGGCCTCCTGCATTCTTCTAATTCCATATGCAAGACTGCATATGAGGAAACTTCAGTGGTACTTAAAAAGTTTATGGAGTCAGCATTGTCACAGCCTGGAAACACTGATTCCTGTTATACCTTGCCTGCAACTAGAGTTCCTATGGTGGGCAGAGGCCTGCCACCAAAACAAGGGACTGCCATTCACTCCATCCCCTGCCACCCAAACACTGACTACAGACGCATCAGACTATGTTTAGGGGGCTTATCTGGCAGGGAAGTGCATTCAGGGCAAATGGAGCCCAAGTCATATGCACCTTCATATCAATCAGAAAGAGATGCTAGCTGTACAGAATGCTCTGACAGCCTTCAAGGACTACCTTCTTCCAGGACAACTACTGATAAAGACAGACAACACCACAGTTATGTGGTACATAAACAAGCAGGGGGGGGTACACACTCCTACCCCCTTTGCAGACTAGCCATGGCATTGTGGAACACAGCCTTGACCTATCAAATACAAGTACAAGCTCAATTCCTGCCAGGAAAGCTAAATACTCTGGCAGACGAACTAACCAGAAATCTTATGGACCCACATGAATGGAAACTGGAACCACAAGTTTTCAACATGTTGACACGCAAATGGGGGTGCCAGGACATAGATCTTTTTGCCTCACCCCAGAACTATCAGTTGGACAAATTCTGCACAAGAATTCATCACAAAAAATCTTGGAAAGTGGATGCTCTATCATTCAGCTATGCTTTCCCCCCTCTGCCTCTGATCTCCAAAGTTCTACTAAAAGTCAAACTGGACAAACCAAAAATGATTCTGAGTGCTCCAGACTGGTCTCGCCAACACTGGTACCCACTCCTGCGCAATGTGTCACACCTTCCTCCGTGGCACCTGCCTCAGACACCTTACCTACTGTCTCAGCAGAACTACCAAATTCTGCACACTCCACTCCAAACTTTGAATCTTGCAGAGTGGCTAATCAACTAATTTCACCCTTGGCATACCTCAGCAAACCTGGGATGGATGTCATTTTGGGGGCTAGAAGGCCTAGTACTAGAAAATCTTATGCTAACAAATGGAAAAGATTCTGTGCCTGGAACCAATCACAAGGAATAAGCACAGCAATGCCCAATATTCCTCAAATTTGCAATACTTAAAATTTAAGACCTCCCAGGAGAGCACCAACTCTTTTTTTTTTTTTTTTTTTTTTTTTTTTTTTTTTTTTTTGGAAAAACTCACTCTCCCTCCTTTTGAGCCAGCTGCTACTGCCGACCTAAAATTTCTCTCCTGGAAAACAGCTTTTCTTTTAGCAGTCACTTCACCTAGAAGGATTTCAGAATTACAGGCTCTTATGGCAGTCGAGCCTTTTATTATTTTTCATCCGGACAGGGTGGCTCTCAGGACCAATCCATCTTTCATGCCTAAGGTGGTATCCAGTGTGGCTCTTAATCAGACCATTCATCTGCCAACTTTCTTTCCCAATCCACAGAACAAGGGTGAGCGGATTTTGCATTCATTGGATGTACACAGACAATTTAGATTCTACTTAAACAGGACAAAATATCTAAGAAAATCTGAACAACTATTGGTGGCATTTGCTGCAGGGGCAGAGGGAAAAGCGATTTCCAAGCAGACTATTTCCAAATGGATAAGACATTGTATTCGTTTCTGCTATATGCACCATGGTAAACCTATCCCCAAGGGGATCAGATCTCATTCCACCAGGGCTGCATCTATTTCTGCAGCCTTTCTCAGAGGGGTTCCTACCAGAGACATTCTAGAAGCTGCTACCTGGAGCTCAGTTCATACGTTCACCAAACATTACCATTTACCTCTCTTCTCTAAATCCAGAGCTGGCTTTGCCACTGCTGTCCTGCAGGGCCTTATAGCTGCTCCTAATGCTGTATAAATCCATCCTCCAACCATAGTTTTGGGATTCTACCCAAATGTAATGACTGCAACAATGAAACATGAAGAACATAGCACAGTTGTGTACACTTACCATAAATGTAGATGTTCAAGTGTATTCACTGTTGCAGTCCTGGTTACCCACCCTCCAGTCCCCTGTTTTTTTTCTCTTACTATATATCTCCTTTCTTTTACTATGCTTAAAAGCCTTTTTGGTGTATTTGCTTTTGTTTGGAGGTATATTTTTTGTGTTTTAAATTATATACATATATATATATATATATATATATATATATATATATATATATATATATATATATATATATATATATATATATATATATATATATATCTACATATATTTTGCTCCCCATTTAGGGGCACCTGACATCTGGGGCAAGAAAAACTGATGTAATGGCGTCGGCTGCATGTTTTATACCCCTGACGTCATGGAAGAAGGGACAGCAACCGACGCAGGACCTAAGACTTTGTTAATCAGGTCGACTTAGGGCAACTTGCCAGCAGATTACCCAAATGTAATGACTGCAACAGTGAATACACTCGAATATCTACATTTATGATAAGTGTACACAACTGTACTTTTCTAATTTTCACATTGGCAGAAATAACACTCCTGTTGCTGCCGTATAGATCTCTAATGTTTTCTTAAGGGGCACATTCTTGTTATGTCCTTCAATTCCATATCCCATACCTCCTTGAGACTTGCCATTGATACTGCAAGCATTAACCATTCCTCCTTTTGAACCTCCTGCCACCGTTCCCTTAAAGTTACTGTCCTGGAAAACCACTTTCCTGGTGGCTGTTAAATTGGCAAGATGGGTTTCCGAGCTACAGGCCTTGTCCTGTTTCCCTCATCTGATTTTCCATAAGGACAGGAATACTCTAAGGACTAATCCCTCTGTTCTGCCAAAAGCAGCCTCATAGTCTGTTTTGAACCAAGTTGTTTGTCTGTTTCTTCCGTAATTTTAGTAATAAAGGTGAATATCTGCTGTATTGTCTGGACATTCATAGACCACTGAGATTCTATGTGGGCAGACCCAAAGCCTTTAGAAAAACAGAGCAAATCCTTGTCTTCTTTTCTAAGGCTAGCCTAGGCAGGCCTGTGCTGAAAGCAGACTTATCCAAATGGCTTTCTGATTGCATTTCTTTTGTGTACAGATTGAGAGGAAGACCCTTATCTGCAAAACCTAAAAAACATTCACCCAAAGTAGTGACTGCTTTTACTGCATTTTTCTCCAGGGCCTCTAGTGATGACGTCTGTGCTTCTGCTGCTTGGATTAGTATTCATACCTTTGTGTCCCATTACAAATTGGATGTGCATCTGAGGTGAAGGACACCATTCTGCAAAATGTTCTCTCCTTGGGCCTCTATCAGATGATATGTGGTTGGGTACTCTTTCCCACAGGTTAAAGACAGACAGAAAAGACAACATTGAATATGAACGTTATGCATAATGCTAGATCACTGTTTTCTGTTTCTGTCTGGTTTAACATCCCTTCCTCCTATCCCGGTCCTTTGAGAGGGGGGTTTAGTTTTCTTTGTAAGTGGGCAATTGGGCCTTCAGGAGTTTCCCTTTTGGGTCCTATGTTAAGTTCTTGAAATTGTCTTAGATCTGTGTGCGAGGCAAGCTCAGTGTGAGGTAGATGGAAGGTGGGGAGAGCAGTGTATTATGGGCAGAGGAAGTGGAACTCTGGATTGAATTCTCTGAAAAAGGCTGGCATTGGATCTGAGTCTGATCAGATAGCCCACATGTTGAACCAGACAGACAACACGGATTTGCCATTATGTAAGTGCATAACTTTTGTTTACTAATTTGATAGCAACCTCTCTCTTTTTTATATCTTTTGTAGTTAGTGGGTCACTAGGCTAATGTTAGATCTGATGTCAGTTTTCATTCATTCCTCAACAGTTTGGTTCTGATCTGATCCTCGGATATGACTCTGCCATTATTTTCAGCTCGTGGCCACTAGCAAAATCTCAAGTTCCTCCCTTACCCATAATGCTTTATCCCCTAACATAATTCAAGAGCTTGTTTGCCACTTTCATGTTTGGACATGGGCGCTGTGAGCTCTTGAGGTTGGTGTTCAAAATGTCTTTATATTATTTCTCTATTTATTTACTTCCTTTGGTAGTTTATATATTTCCTGTCTTAACTCATTAAAGCTGAGTGAGCCTCAGGCATTTCTGCATTTACCTTCTACTGTGCCTCTAGGCATCAACATTGCTTGTTCATATTTGCATTAATAATTCTAAAACCATGCTGCATACAATATCACAATATTTTTATCTTGAAGCATAGCATGATGACAGACACAGTTGTATTGATATTTGACCTCTGCCAATGAGTAATTTGTTAAAACTGTAAGGTGATAACTTCATTTGTTAAAGGCTCAAGCCATACCCACTAGGAGTTAAAGGTACACACTCAGTAGAGCTGTACTGGAGGGAAAGAGTTAATAAACTTTAGTGTAATTCTTTTTACCATTTTTGGTAAAACAAATTTCTCTTGCTTTCCCCTTTTACACATTGATGTAGTCTTCATTACAGTTTTTGGTGTCTCCTTTCTCTTTCTCTTTGCTATCTAAAATAGATGTTCTTAATGTTTCACTGTTGCAGTCATCATACTTGGGTTATCTGCCTGCAGGTAGCCCTCAGTCGGCCCGAATACCAGAGTCTTGGGATTTCTGCGACAGATGCTGTCGCCTCATCCATGACGTCAGGTTGTCAGGGATATAAAACATGCAGTCAACGCCATTACATCAGCTATTCTTGCCGCACGGAAGCCCGAAACAGAAGCAGTTCGCAGTGCCGATCGGCAGCTACCTGAAATTTTTGTTTTTCGAGTTTCAAACCTGAAGTCTTCTAAAGCTAAGTACCCGGTTGGGGATCCTTTTTTCTTGCTCTAACCGACATCAGAAAAAGTTAACAATTGTCTTGCCTGTGGAAAGCAAATACCTCACAGAGATTTTCATTCTTACTGTGTCACCTGTTTAGGCCCAGACCACGACGTCCCTTGCTGTCGGCTTTGTGGCTTGTTCAACACCTGAACTATTCATCGTTGGGCTACTTTTGTCTCTAAATTCTTTCGCTCTCGCTCTCCGTATTCCAAAATGGGTTCGGTAAGCCATCTGACTACCGATCCTCCGAAAAAAATGCAAAGATAAAGACAGAGACAGACCGCATAGCTCCAGAACTGCTGACGATGCGTCCGTTAAGCTAGTCGCCAGTCCACCAGTACTCAGTGAGGGACTTTCTCAGCCCCTGTTACCCGCCTCTACAGATTCGCAAGCCTCTACTGAGACGCATTTGGAGTCCGGTATGCTGCGAGATGCTTCTTCAACTTTGGAACCTGCGAATGTCTCTACCTTGGATGGGTCCGGAGCCGCTGTGCAGACACCAGCTTCTGAGTGTGTATTCAGACCTTCTGATGTTCGTATCAAACCGACTACTTCGTTAATGACTAAATCTACCGAATTTTTCAGGCCCAGAGTTCACACTACGCTTGGGAAACAAATGCTTAGAATGGCTGAAGACCTTATTACTTTAATTAGGGGAAGCCAGCCTTCCACCTCTAAAAGACAAAGAATTGATTTTCCTTCTGATTCTTCAGACCATGAGTCCGATGACTCTGGCCCTGTGATTACCAGGGCATACCCTTGTCTACCTATGAGTACTGTGATGCAGAGGATTCTATTCCCTCAGCATCCCCCCAGAGGACTTTTCCTTTGGTGAAACCTTGCACACCTCAAGAGAGCATTTCCGCTGGGAATGCCAGGACTACTCACAGTCCAAAAAGAGACTCGGAATTTTTAGACTTGCCTCCAAATAGGCCTCTAGATATTTCCCTGTCCTGGAGATTGTAGATGATGTCTTCATGGAATCCTGCCTTACCCCTGATACTTTACCACCAGCTCCTAGAAAACCTGACAGATACTACAGAGTACCTGTCACAAATTTCTCTTAAAAATCCCACTGCGGATCCTGAGACCATTTCCCAGGGACCTAAAGGTATTAAGGCTTCTACAGCCTAAAATCTTACCACTTCGGACAGGGATTCTAGGGTAAGAAGGTATATACCTCTGCAACTCTTGCCATCAGGGCTTTAAATTGCCAGTTTCACATGTTGAAGTACTAGCAGCATATTATTGATCTAATTAAACAAAAATTGTTGTTGATTCCTGATTGTGCAGAAAATAAGGACTTACAAGACTTGATGCATTCTGCAAACCAAGTTGGTAAACATACTTTGCAATGTGGTTTTGATGCCTTAGAAGCATCTTGCAGGGCTGCTGTCACTGGGTCTGTTCTGAGAAGGCATGCTTGACTGAAGGAACAAATCTTGCCAGACCATGTCAAGGCAAAATTACTAGATGCCCCATTAAACCAAGAATGCTTGTTTGGCTCTAAAGCAGAAGAAGTTCTTAAAAAGATGTAGGAAAAAGCTAAATCCATGCAAACTGTTAAAGATTTCTTACAGGTACAGCCGCCTAGATTCAGTAGGCATTGACCTTCAAAAAACTGATCATTTCCAGTCCCTTCCAAACTTTCTCAGCCCAAACCCAGGGGCAACAGACCAGAAAGACTACAGTCTCAGGGTATGCACAGATCTAAACAGTGGAGTGTTCCCTCCTCAAAAACTGGGAGTGGTAAGCCACTCCCCTGTGGAAAAAGTTCACAATGACTCGTCCTTAATCCTTCCCAGCCATGCCAAAGTACTTGCACCCTAGGAGGAAAACTCGCCCTGCATGCAAAAAAATGGGAGTATATTACCCAGGACCGATGGGTCTTAAACATTGTACCCCAGGGATACAGATTCTGTTTCCACACTCTGCCAACCACAAGCTGATTGCCAGACCTTCCTCCAAACCAGTGGACAGAGACCCAAAAGCTAGTACTTTCTTTTCTCAGTATCGGGACTATTCAACCAGTCCCAACAGAGGAAAGGGGACAGGGTTTCTACTCTAGGCTTTTCCTGGTGCCCAGGAAAGAGAATGCTTGGCGCCCTATTCTGAATCTATCAACTCTAAACACCTTCCTGGCGGTACCAAAATTCAAAATGCTTACACTCCAGCCGCTCCTTCCTATGCTAGCCAAGGACTCCTGGCTAGTCAACCTAGACTTGAAAGAAGCTTATCTGCACATCCCATAAGGGAATCTTGCAGGAAATATCTGCGTTTCAGGGCAGGCACTATCACACTATCAGTTCTCTGCACTTCCCTTTGGCTTATCTCCTGCGCCCAGGGTATTCACAAAGTGCCAGGCTCCAGCCATTGCTTACTGCAGGCAGAGAAATATTCAAATTTACCCATACTTGGACAGTTGCCTGATTCAGGGTGTCAGTCAGGAATTGCTACTTCAGCACCTGGCATTTGTAAAGAGACTCCTAACTTCTCTGGGTTATACCATCAAAGAAAAGAAATCACATCTGGTACACAGCCAAAAGATTGCATTCCTGGGAACAAACTTGAACACAACTTCCCAGATGGCATTCCTCACTCCAGAAAAGCAGGTTTATTTGACAACTTATTTCATACTACTGGCCACCCAAACCCAGCTAACTGCAATAAAAATACTGCAAGCCCTAGGGTTCATGGCTTCATGTATTCCACTGATTCCATATGCAAGACTGCATATAAGGAAACTTCAGTGGTCCTTAAAAAGTCTCTGGTGTCAACATTCTTAGGACCTGGAAACAGTGATTCCTATCATCCCTTGCCTAAGGACAGAGTTCCTTTTGTGGGCAGAGGCTTGCAACCACAACAAGGGACTCCTCGCCGTCCAAACTCTGGCAACAGACACATCAGAATATGCATGGGGGCTCACATGGCAGGCAAATGCATTCAAGGCAAATGGAGCCCAGGACAAATTTACCTGCATATCAATCAAAAAGAAATGTTAGCTGTACAGAATGCACCGACAGCCTTCAAATACCTTATCCTGCTAGGACAACTCCTGATAAAGACAGACAACACCACAGTTATGTGGTACATAAACAAGCAGGGGGGAACTCACTCCTACCCCACTCTGCAGGTTAGCCATGGCTGTGTGGAACACAGCCTTAAGCAAATAAGTGCACCTGCAAGCTCAGTTCCTGCCAGGCAAACAAAATTCATTGGCAGACTACTTAAGCAGAAATCTAATGGACCCATATGAGTGTAAACTGGATCCAAACTCATTCAAACTTCAAATACACAGGTGGGGGACACCAGAGGTGGACCTCTTTGTGTCCCCCCAAAACCATCAACTAAACAAATTTTGCACCGGAATTCCCCACAGTCAAGCTTGGGAAGGGGATGCCCTGTTCTTCACAAGGGAAAACCTCTCAATCTATGCATTTCCTCCTCTGCCCCTCCTTCCAAAAGTACTGCTCAAGATCAAACAGGACAGGCCAAGGACAATCCTTATTGCACCAGACTGGCCACGCCAGCACTGGTACCCACTCATACGCAGTCTGACAGCAGTGCCACCCTGGCACCTACATCAGACCCCCCTCTCTGCTGTCCCAGCAGGAGGGATAGATTTTACATCCTCAGCTGCAAACCCTGAACCTGGCAGCCTGGCTTATTCCCTGATTACATCACCAGCAACCCTCAGCAAACAAGTGCTGGATGTTATTCTTGAGGCCAGGAGGCCCAGTACTAGGAAATCCTATTCAGAAAAGTGGAAAAGATTCTGTTCTTGGAGCCAGTCTCAAGGGAAGGACACAGCCATGCCCACCTTGCCTCAAATCCTAGATTACCTAGCAGAGCTGCTCCACAAAGGACTATCCTTCTCATCAGTTAAGATTCATGCCTCTGCCATCTCTGCTCATTACAGTACTGAGCCACCATTGTTCTCTAACCCTCTGATCAAGCAGTTCCTGAGAGAAGCTAGCAATTTAAGACCCCAAGGAGAGCTCCCACTCCTGCCTGAATCCTTAACTTTGTACTAGAGAAGCTCACGCTTCCCCCTTTTGAGCCTGCTGCTTCAGCAGAGTTAAAATTCCTCTCTTGGAAAACAACCTTACTGCTAGCCATCACTTCAGCAAGAAGAGTGTCTGAGTTACAGGCCCTTATGGCTGTGGAACCCTTCATTATCTTCCATGCGGACAGGGTTTCCCTCAGGACTAACCCATTTTTTATGCCCAAGGTGGTATCCAGTGTGGCTTTAAACCAATCCATCCATTTACCAAGCTTTTTTCCTAATCCTCAGAATAAATGGGAAAAGAGATTCTACCTTGACATGACTAAACCTTTCGGAAAATCTGACCAGCTGCTAGTCAGTTTTACTACAGGGGCAGAGGACAAGGCCATTTCAAAGCAAACCATTTCTAAATGGATAGCACACTGCATCCATTTCTGCTACAAACACCATGGAAAACCTACCCCACAGGGGATCAGGCCTCATTCCACTAGGGCTTCCTCAACCTCTACAGCTTTTCTCAGGGAGTCCCTACTAGGACATCCTGCAAGCTTCAACCTGGAGTTCTGTACACACCTTCACCAAGCATTACCACTTACCTATCTTTTCTAAATTCAGAGCTTGATTTGCCACAGCAGTCTTACAAGGCCTGCTAGCCAGCCCTAATACTTCTTGACTGCCTCC
Source organism: Protopterus annectens (assembly GCF_019279795.1). Taxonomy (NCBI): domain Eukaryota; kingdom Metazoa; phylum Chordata; order Ceratodontiformes; family Protopteridae; genus Protopterus; species Protopterus annectens. Next base: position 1,294,498,752 of record NC_056737.1, read on the forward strand.
ACCCTTCCTCAGCTTTGGGAATCAACCCAAGTGTGATGACTGCAACAGTGAAACACTAAGAACATAATGCAGTTGTGTACACTTACCATAAATGTAGATGTTCCAGTGTAATGTTAAGTTGTCAGTCTCGCCTTCATTCTTGCTGGATGGGTTCGGAGCCGATCCTCGGCTCCGACTCGGCACTTGCTTTAGCTTGAGAACTCCTTTTACCAGCTCGAGGCAACCCTATATCCCATGATGCAAGGCGGAACTACCTCAGATCTCGTTTGCCGCTTAGCGAAAGAGGTCTCCTTTGCCAGCTGAGGTAAGTAAATTTCTTGTCAAAAGAGAAAGAGCTTAGTTAGGGATTTATTTCCCCCTTGTTTCCATTTTTATAGTCTGTAGTGTCTCGGTCCCCTTCATTGCAGAGTATCCACTCGGCTCCGGGGTCTCCTCTTTTGTCGGAGCGGAGCCATCGGAGCCGATCTTCGAGATCTTCCAGGCTGTCTGACCACGACTTAGAGAGGGTGGTAAGCAGGCTGTTGAAGTCGCAGGCACTGGCCCAAATGCTCCATAGCCCGTCTTAGCAGACTTCGGCTATTGTTTCACCCCTTGAACTTCCTCCTCCGACTCCACACCAGAGTTCGGAGCCGGAGCTTCAGGACAGCGACTGTTTGGCCGGAGCCGATACATCCTTCGGCTCCATCGTCCTCGGCTCCGATCTCCTCCTTGATGCCTTCCTTGGAGGGATCCGGTCGCTGGTTTCCTGTCGGCTCCGAGGGGCTAGTGGCATCGGACCCTTGTCCGACCCGCTCTCCTCTCGGGCTTCGCTTTGTTAAGCTCGGCACCGACATCGGCCTCGAGCCTTCCCTCTCAGTGGAGCCGGAATTCCTGTATCCTCGGATCTGGGATATTCTGGCCTCCCGGGGAGGGGAGCCTTTGAGGTGATGAGGAGTGTCCTGGCCACTGAGCCAGGTCAACGGTCCATCCCTCTAGCTCCTCCCTCTTTGGTGCCTGTAGACACCTCTTGCCAGCCTCTTGCTCTCAGGCCCAGGGATCCATCGCCCCAGGTTTCCCCATTGGGAATTTCCTCCTCTTCCGAAGTTTCTCCTGATCTGGCAGGTGAACCCCCTCGGAAGAGGACGTGTAAGAGGAAACACACAGACTCCCCCGAGTCTACTACATCTGATACCGACTTAGATGAGTCGGAGGGTTCCCACGATCCCCTCTGAGGATGTCTCCTTTTCAGACATCCTTGAGCTCCTCAAACAGAGGGGAATTGGCCATCCATTGATCCCTCCGAGGATGAGTCGGTATACCTGGAGGCTTTGGATCCCAACCCTCCACCTCCTGGGTGTCTCCGCCTTCGACCCACTTATGCAGGTAGTGGCTCGGAAGGTGGGCGCTCCAGATTCTGTGGAACCTGTCCCCAGGAGACCATCCAAGTTTATCACGGCCCCTACGGACAAACAGTTTCTTTCCAAGGGTCTCTGTGGATGCTATGGTGGCGGCGGCCACTAAGAAGGAACTGGCGGATCCTTCAGTACCTGTCCATCCTCCTAACAAGGATTTTAGGACCATGGACAGGTATGGAAAGCGGATGTTTTCTTCAGCGACCTTTGCTATGCGTTCGCTGAACTACCTTTGTCACTTCACCAGGCTTCAAAGAGATATTCTCAAGGAACTGGGTGAAGTGGTCCAGGATCCTTCTGCTGCTGGGGCTCAAGAGAAGATTGCCTCACAGCTAGCAATCCTGAATTCCCTATCCAACTCCTCCATGCGGCTCATATCCTATGCGGCCGATGGAGCGAGCAGGGCCGCAGGCACAGGAGTTGCTCTTAGACGCCAAGCCTGGATGCGGCTTTGTAATTTTATGGACCCCTTTAAGGTCCTTCACTAACACCCCTTTGATGGTTCGGCTTTGTTCGGACCTCAGGTGAAGGATACCTTGACCAGGTGTGAGCAGGACGGTAAAACTCTTTCTGCCATTGGAGTCCATTTTCCACCCCTTCTAGACCATATCCCAAGGGTCAGAAGGGAGGGAAGATGTGGTTCCAAAGCCCAAGGAGCTACACCGGTCATCGTGGTCAGTTTACCCCCAGAGGCAGAGGGGTAACAATAATAGACGCCCCTAGAGGCAGGGGGGGGTCCTCAGAACCAGGGCAACAGGGAGTCTCTTCCTGAGAAGCCCTTTCAGCATCCCTGAGGTGTTGCCCGACTGTCCACCCTTGGAGGCAGTCGGGGGAAGGATTTTGCTGTACCCAGTAGCCTGGCATTCCCTCTCACAAGATATGTGGGTACAGTCGATCATATCCGAGGGTTACAAAATCCCTTCAAAGGTATCCTACCTCAACAATCCCTTCCAGACATCTCACCCGGTCAAAGGGATTTGGCAGAACAGGAGGTTTCAAAGCTCCTAGAAAAAAGAGCCATCCAGACTGTGCCGGCAGACCAGATAGGATCCGGCATCTACTCGAGATTCTTTTTGGTCCCCAAAAGGACGGGAGATTGGAGACCAATATTAGACCTGAGCAGTCTAAACAGATTTGTCAAGAAGGCAAGATTCCGGATGGTCACGCTTCAGTCCATTCTGCCCTTTCTGGGCAAGGACAACTGGATGTGCTCTATAGACCTTCAGGACGCATACTATCACATAAAGATTCACCGGTGCTCCAGAAGGTTTCTCCGCCGCTAGGGACCAGTCATTACCAATTCAGAGCCCTGCCCTTTGGCCTCACTTCAGCCCCAGAGTGTTTACCAAATGCATGGCAGTGGTCACAGCTCATCTGAGACGTCAAGGATTCCAGGTGTTTCCTTATTTGGATGACTGGCTCCTCTCCGCCACCACCAGGTGTCAGCTTCTTCAGACCAGAGACTACACTCTGCAGCTTTGCAGGAGTTTGGGAATTTCAGTAAATTTCGAAAAATCTTCTCTACTGCCTTGCCAATCTATCACCTTTATAGGCGCAGAATTAAACACCGTCAAAATGTTAGCCAGACTAACAGATCAAAGAATTCTGGACATCCAAAAATTGCTCGATTCTATTGCAGAGCAACAAGGTCAAAGCCAGATTTATACTGAAGGTTCTAGGTCTTATGGCTGCGGCCATTGTTCTTCTACCACTGGCTCGCTTCCACATCGTCTTCTGCCGTGGATGCTATTCACGCAGTGGTCGTACCACAGTCTCCGATGAGGCACGAAATCTTAGTCACACAGTCGTGCAGAACTCATCTGAATTGGTGGATATCTTCCCTCTTCTTCATCAGGGCCGACCCTTTGTTCCCCTCCTCCAGTTGCCACAGTCACTACGGATGCCTCTCTGATCGGGTGGGGGCATTATCAGGGCAGGATGGTCCACGGACGTGGCAACCCATAGAATACCATCTGCACATAAATGTCCTGGAGATGAGAGCAGTGCTTTTAACATTGCAAGCCCTCAACGACTTTCTTCCCACGGGGACTATTGCAGTACAAACGGACAACATGTCCGTGGTCTGGTACATCAACAAGCAGGGCGGGACCAGGTCCTATCCGTTGTGTCGAAGCTCTCAGACTTTGGCAATGGGCAATCTCCTCTCATCGGTTTCTGATAGCAACGCACATCCCGGCAGGTCCAACCTCTTGGCGGACAGGCTGAGCAGATCCATTCTGATGCCTTACGAGTGGTCTCTCAATCAATCTGTAGTGGATCAGATTTTTTCTGAAGTGGGGCACTCCTTGTTGCGATCTTTTTGCTACTCCTCAAAACAACAAGTGCCCGATTTTTCACCCTCTTTCCCTTCCAGGCCAACCCCTGAGAGACTCTCTAACCCAGGATTGGCCCGGGACTTCTGTGCTTTTCCTCCTTTTCCCTTGATTCCACAAGTCATTCAGAAAGCCACCGTTTTGAGGGCCAAGTTGATTCTCATTGCCCTATATTGGCCTCGACAAATTTGGTTTCCGTCTCTGCATCGTCACCTTCTGGTGCAGCCCTGGCATCTGGACCCAGTTCCGGATCTCTTGATCCACCAGTCGGGTCAGCAGCACCGGGCCATTCATTCTCTCAACCTCACTGCTTGGTTGCTCCACTTCCTTCCATAGCCAGGCTACCGATGATTTCTGACTCAGTCAGAGACATCTTAGTGTCTTCTTTAAAGTCGTCCACTAGGACTGTTTATGCTAGCAAGTGGCGACGTTTTTCTATTTGGGCAAATTCCAGGAATATTGATCCCTTTACTGCTCCTGTACATTCTGTTTTAGATTTCCTGGTGGAGGTTTTTCATTCAGGATCCTCGTCATCTACAGTTAAAGTACAACTGGCTGCTATTTCCAAGTATCATGTTGGCTTGCATGACAATAACATTATGTCTCATAGATTATGCAAGTCCTTTCTGAGAGGAGTTTTTCTCCTAAAGCCGCCTATAAAGCATCCTCCTCCGCAATGGGATCTAAACTTAATGTTGGCATCCTTGATACTACCTCCCTTTGAACCGTCTGCTTCATGTTCTTTGAAGTTATTGACCTGGAAAACTATATTCTTACTGGCTGTCACTTCTGCAAGAAGGGTTTCCGAGATTCAAGCTCTCTGTATTCGTTCCCCTTATTTGGTTTTTCATAAGGACAGGGTATCATTAAGAACGAACCCTTCCTTTCTCCCCAAAGTTGTGTCTCAAACCAATATTAACCAATCTATAGATCTACCAGTCTTTTTCCCAAACTATTCCGACAGAGCTGAACAGAAACTGCATTTTTTGGATGTCCATCGTCAGCTCAGGTACTATTTGCATAGAACTAAACAATTCAGGAAATCGGACCAATTATTTGTCTCCAATGCAGAAAACAGGATAGGTCTTCCAGTTTCTAAAGTGACCTTATCCAGATGGTTGACTTCCACCATTTCCTATGTGTACTCTCTCAGAGGCAAGCAGCTATCTTCTAAACCAAAAGCACACTCAACCAGGAGTCTATCCACTTCTGCAGCCTTTCAGGATAGACTACCCATTGATATCATTTGTGCAGCAGCTACTTGGGCCACGCCTCATACCTTTGTCTCTCATTACAAGTTGGACTTGGCCTCCAGAGATAGGGCCAGTTTTGGTTCCACAGTTCTCAAGAGTCTGTTCCATTGAGCCACCCGGGATACAGGTGCTAGGACCGGTCCCATCCAGCAAGAATGAAGCGAGATTGACAACTTAACATTTAGAAGTTATGTACCTACCATAACGTTCCATGTTAGTTGTCTTCTCTGCTTCTTTCTTGCGTCCCTCCTTCCCCTGGCCTGGACAGATCTTGAAGAGTTCCTATCAGGTTGTTTTCCTCCTGAGCCTTCATATGAGGACTCCTATTATGAACTTGTGTTCCTAATTATGTTAGGTTAGTCCTTAGCAGGGTAGGTTAGCTACCAAACGAGATCTGAGGTAGTTCCGCCTTGCATCATGGGATATAGGGTTGCCTCGAGCTGGTAAAAGGAGTTCTCAAGCTAAAGCAAGTGCAGTCGAGCCGAGGATCGGCTCCGAACCCATCCAGCAAGAAAGAAGGTGAGAGAAGACAACTAACATGGAACGTTATGGTAGGTACATAACTTCTAATTCACTGTTGCAGTCCTGGTTACCCTCCCTCCAGCCCCCCCTTTCTTTCTTTACTTTCTACCTATCCTCTTTTTTGGCCATATCTTATGGAAATGGTATTTAATTTTAACTGGATGTGTTCCACACCATTTTGATTGCTTCCTATTCTGGGGGCTCCTGACATCTGGGGCAAGAAAAACTGATGTAATGGCGTCGGCTGCATGTTTTATACCCCTGACGACCTGATGTCATGGATGTGGCGACAGCATCTGACGCAGAAATCCCAAAACTTTGGTATTCGGGCTGACTGAGGGCTACCTGCAGGCAGATGATGATTGTAACAGTGAATACACTTGAACATCTGCATTCATGGTAAGTGTACACAACTGTAGTTTTTGCTTTTCTTTTTCTCCTATAAAAATGTTTGAAAATCCATCTGGTTTTAAAAAGTGCTAGACGTGCAGTCATTAGTTAGCACTCTCTGACCCTTACACTTTGTGTGTCTATTGTCTAGGCCCTGGGCATCTTCAAAAAGAATGTGATGTATGTAAATCTTTTAATCCCTAGGCTATTGTAGACCATAAGAACAAGCTGATTTTTATAAGGCTTGCTTCCTTCAACCTTCTCGGAGACTTTACCTGGAGCTCAACCCCCCCCCCCTCCAAATCTGTGTCTAAGGAACAATCCAGAAAGCCTTTGGATCTGTCAGGCTCCTCCACCCCTTCCTCAGATCCAATAGTGGAGACTTCAAGAAATATAAAATGTTGGATCCAAAGACTGCTCCTTCACCGAAGCCAACATCAGATGTGAAATTGGCTTCCTTGATCCTAGCTTATCGGATCCGAATTGTTTACCTATGACCAGATATTCTCCCTCCATTGATCCGATACCCTCGTGGGTCCCATCTCCATATTTGGGTAACACTGGCATTACAGGTCTCCCTCTGTGGCCTCATCATCTCATTCCTCCAGAAGTCTGATTGAAGCCAATGTGGATAGAATGATGAGGAAGTTTCTCTTTGCACAGATACAGATGGGAGTTCTTCCAGCTCCTACCCCTTTGGTCAGGAAGCCCTCCATAGTTCTACACCAACAACCTCGGCTCCTTCTCTGATCTGACTAGTGGTTTCAGAGCCCTTGGGTCAGAGTTTTCCAAGACCATCTGACTTGGATCCAAAGATCATAGTTACTTTGGCTCCAAGGCCTTCTTTGAGTTCACCAGCTCCAAGTGTGTTGGAGTCAAATGAGACTCGCACAGTAAGAGTCCCTGTCGGATCTGAGATGTTGGACTGTACTCCAAAGTTATAGGAGCCATCTCTGCTTCTCAGAGTTTCAACACTGGATAGCTCAGCTCTGACCTCTGCCTTAGATGGACTGCCTTTGGGGAAGGGGGAGCCACTGGGGTGGAAGCTTGGGTTCTTGGCTCTGTCGACTTTCTGTCCCCTGAGCATTCCACTTTTGAGGTAGTGGAGAGAGTGTTTCCTGCTTCTGCAAAATGGATGGATCCTCAAATCTCTCCTCTGGATCCTGTATGTTTGTGTGCCTTGAGCATCATTGCTGTACTCTGCAGGGACAGCCAAACCAAAGTCTCCAGGCTACTCAGCAGGGTACTACCATTCTTTCCGATACTTCTCTGGAGCACCCCACTGAAGAAGTCCTTAGGAAAAGAAAGTGCAAGCGAAGGCACTTGGACTCCTCTCAGGAGTCGGTCACTGAAGATACCAATTTTGATGAAAGGGAAGGGTCCCCAAGATCACCACCCAATGCCATCTCATTTGGAGACATTCTAGAGATCCTTAAGCAGAAGAGTGGTTGGTCTACCGAAAACCCTTCCCAAGAAGAATCATTATTCCTGGAGGCCTTTGAGTTTGGCCAGTCTACCTCCTGAGTGATCTACCCACCACTGAGCTGATTGACTTTATCTCTAGACGAGCACGGAAGGAACCAGACACAGATGAGTGTTCCCCAAAAGACCAGACCGGATTTTGGCAATACCTCAAGGAAAGGAATTTAGGAGCAAGGGAGTACCGGTAGATGCTAAGGTCGTAGCGGTCACTACTTAGAAGGAACTCACATAACAGAGTTCTACTGTCCATCCCCCAAACAGGGAGTCAAGGGTGTTGGATAGATTTTGGGAAGTGCGTTTATGCTTCAGCGACATTTGTGCTCAGATTGTTGAATTGTTGGGAACACTTCATTAGCTTGCAGAGGGATTTGATTAAGGAACTCTCCAAATCCCTTGCCGGGACCAGCACTTCTGAGGCTCAGACTTCTGTGGCCTTGCAGTTGACTACCCTACAGTCAATTACTAATTTGTCCATGAGGCTGATTTCACATGTGGCTAAAGGTACCTCAAGGGCTGTGGGTTCAGGCATTTTCATTAGAAGGCATGGCTGGATGTGCTTGTTTGACTTTGCGGAGCCCTTCAATTCTTCCTTCTTCAGTGTACCTTTTGACAGAATCTGTTTGTTTTGCCCCAAGGTAAAATACACACTCTCCAGGTACAAGCAAGATGGGCAGACTGTCTCTGCAGTGGCAGTACATTTTTCAACCCCTCAAAGGACCTTTTCTAGGAATCAACAAGGAGGTCAGAAAGTGTGGTTCAGATAGTCCCAGGGTCCTTTCCAAGATCCATGTGGAAATCATTCCCCCATGGGCAGAGAGAGGAACTGGAATGGAAGATGCTGCCTATGTTGCAGAGAAGGCCTGCAGAACCAGGGGTCTAGAGATTTCTTCTCTGACAGACCCCATCAGCGCTCCTGAAAGGATGCCCAATTGTCCACTTCTGGAGGCTGTCAGGAGTTGTTTATCCCTGCAGCAGAGAGCTTGGCTAGATATTACAAAAGGTACATGGGTGCTGAGGATTATTTCCAAAGGTTATATAATTCCCTTTTCCTTACCACCTCCATCTTTATGCAAAATTCACGATGTTCCACCCAGGCAGAGAAAAGCAGCAGCACTAGAAATAGAAAAGCTGCTAGGAAAGAGTCACCCAAGAGGTCCCACCAAACTAGATAGAATCCAGAATGTACTCAAGATTTTTTTAGTGCCAAAGAAAAGATGGGACTGGAGACTGATTTTGGATCTCAGCATTCTGAAGAGATCATTTCGGCACACCAACTTCTGGATGGTCACAGTCCATTCTGCCTTTTTGTGCAAGGAGAATTGGATGTGTACAATAGACCTTCAGGATGCGTACTATCACATAAAAATGAACAGACAATCCAGAAGGTACTTATGCTTCCAGTCATTACCAGATGTTCTTCGTGTTTCACTGTTGCAGTCATTACATTTGGGTTATCTGCTTGTAGGTAGCCCTCAGTCGGCCTTACTGTCAAAGTCTTGGGTCCTGCGTCGGTTGCTGTCTCATCTTCCATGACATCAGGTAGTCAGGGGTATAAAGCATGCAGCCGATACCATTACATCAGTCTTTCTTGCTGTGCAGTGCCCGAAGCAGAAGCAGTTCACAAGTGCCGGTCGGCCGACTCCTGAAATTTTCGTTTTCGAGTTTCAGATCCGAAGTCTTCAACAAAGCTAAGTACCCCGTTGGGGTTCCTTTTTCTTGTTCTAAACTAATGTCAATAAAAGTTAACAATTGTATTACTTGTGAAAAGCAAATACTTCATAAAGATTTTAATTCGTACTGCATTCCTTGCTTAGGCCCAGACCACGACGTCCCTCGCTGTCAGTTTTGTGCCTTATTCAGTCCTCGAACTATTCATTGTCATAGGTTCATAGGTAGATACTAGGCTATCTGCCCTAGGGCATTTATAAGCCTAGCCAGAGTGTATTTGGCTTCCGCTTCCCAATTAGATTAGCCTACTGTGCCTCTGTAAAGTAGGTCACAGAAGGTACCCTTTTAAGATTAGTTTACTGTGCCTCTAGCAGGGACACAGAAGAGATCCCAGGGGTGAATTTGCAATTTCCCATCCACGCGTCCAGATTTCGCTTGAAGAGGGTCAGCGAGGGGCTATGTCTAACATGAATTGGGATTCTATTCCAGAGTGAGGGGAGCCTCTAGGAAATGAATCTGTCCCTCCAGCATGTCCTATTTATTTTAGTGCTGAGGTTTAGGTCCCTAGAGCATGTAGCTCTAAGGGACTTGGATTTTTTGAGGTGGAGCATGTCCATCAATTCTGGGTTTGACATAGCTTTGTACGTCAGGCATAGATCGCCTCTGAGTAGGCAGTAAGCAACTGAGTAGAGCTAGAGTTTCTTTAGTCGAGCTACATAGGACATCTGTTTGTAGCCCATGATCCTCTTGGTGAGGTACTTTTGGGGTCTCTACAGTTGCTGCAGGTGTCGGGTAAGGTACATCCCAAAAGGGGCATTGTATTCAATTATGGGCCTGATGAGTGACGAGTAGAGGGGGCACAGTGACCTATCTTGATCTAGATGCGAACCCTTTCGTGATAAGGTGGGCTATATAGAAGGTCTTTCTAGCCACTTTGGCAACGTGATTATCAAAGGAGAGATTACTGTCTACGTTGGTCCCCAAATCTCTAATTACTTCTTCCGTACTTAATGGATTATCACCTATGTGGTAATTTGTAGGTACCTTGTTTTTCCCAAAGGGGATGACTATGCACTTTTTAACATTTAGCTTGAGGCCGTGGCTCTGGCACCAAGCATCCATCTCTGTGAGACCCTTCTGGAGGATGCTTGTGTCAGCTGGAGATTTGATTATGGCCCCCAGTTTGCAGTGATCTGTGAACTTTGTCAGCCATAATTCCCTCATGTTAGCCTGAACCTCAGAGAAGTATATACCAAACAAGAGAGGTCCCAGAACTGAGCCCTGTGGGACGCCACTTGTAACTGGTTTAGATTCGGACATGGCACCTGCTATTCTGACCATGTGGGTTCTATCTCTGAGCCAGTTTGCAACCCATCTTGTGATATAGGGGTTGATATTTAAGCTGGTAGGCTTATTTATGATGCCCGAGTGGGGTATTGTGTCGAAGGCTTTTGCGAGGTCCAGGTAGGCTGTGTGGACTACCTTGCCCTCATCTATGGCTTTGGTAACTGTTTCAAAGAAATCAACTAGGTTTAAGAGGCAAGATCTGCCCTTAAGAAAGCCGAATTGGGTAGGGTCCAGTGTCTGGAGGCTCCCAATGTCTTTGTTTATGAGTTCCATGATAATACGCTCCATAGCTTTACAGACCAGACTAGTCAGGCTTATGGGGCGATAGTTCCCGGGGTCCATTGTGGCACCACCTTTGTGGAGTGGGACCACTGTAGCTGTACGCCATTCTTTGGGTACATATCTTGTAGTAAGGCTAAGTTTGAATAGTGACTTAATGTGAGGGTTCAGTTCTTCTTGGAGCTTGTGTAAGACACAGCCTGGGACACCGTCTGGTCCCATAGATGCTGTGTTTTTTGCTTTTGAGAGGGCAGTTTTCACCTGTGCATCTGTGATGTCAGGGAGGTTACATTCAGTTGGGATAGGCATTTGCTCCTTTGGGGGAAGAGGGGGAGAAGTTTGCACTGAATCTGTCTGCCAGGATGTTGGCTATGTCTGTAGGTTTGGTATATTTTGTACCATTATGCAACAATTCAGAGCATATGTGGGAGTTTCCACCCATGTTCCTGACATAACTAAAGAAGGCCTTGTGATTATCTTTAGTGTCTAGGGCAATTTTTCTTTCGAAACTGGCCTTTGATGATTTTATGAGGGATCGAAGTGTCTTGCTAATACTAATCAGAGATGCCTTCCCTTTTTGGGATTTTGCTCTGTCATGTAGTAGCTTCCTCCTTCTGTTGTATAGCTTATTTATGGCCAGGGTCCACCAGACCGGTCTCCTGTTTTTGGAGGAGTGAGCCTTGGTTTTATTTGGGATAGCACGATCCATGCATTCCTGCAGGTGCTCATAGAATGCATTTGTAAAGGATTCCGCGTATTGGGCTGTATTATCCTCTAGCCCAGGGGCTTTGAAGGATTCCATCTCAGTCTTGAGAAGTGCAAAGGTGGCTTTTGAGAAATTCTTTACAGTGACTTCCTTGGCTGGGGGTGGGGACGGGATATGGATGTCCAGGGAAATTTGTTTATGGTTTGATCTTACCAATGAGGGGTTTACCTCTGGTGTGGAACATAGAGCCCCCATGTTGGTGATGACCAGGTCCAATATGTTGTTCCCTCTTGTGGGAGTGGTGACCAGTTGTTCCATCACGTTAGAGTTTATAAATTCAAGGAACCGTTGGGCGAGGGTGTTTGGGCTTGAGTAGTTTTCCCAGTCAATGTTTGGGTAGTTGAAGTCACCCAATAACATAGTGTTTGGAGAGACCTTCATATTCTCCAGTGTTCTCAGGAATGCCAAGTGCGGTTCCTGTAATAGGGAGGGTGTTCTGTAGCAGGCTACAAACTGAAAGGCAGTTTTGCTCGCTGTTAGTTGCACGTGGATGGTTTCCGATGCTTCATGCAGTGCCACTAACCTGGAGGTGTAGGTATCTTTGATGAATATAGATACTCCCCCTCCTTTTGTGCTTCGGTCCGAGTTTTAGGGCAAAGCATGGTATGAGTTATAACCTGGTAGTGCTGGGGTGCTCTCAGGAGCCTTGAACCAGGTTTCTGTTACTGCACAGACATCGATTTTCTCCATACTGAGGAGAGACTCGAGTGCATGCATCTTGAGGTTTAGACATCTGGCATTGAGTAGCATTACCTTTAGTTTTTTTATCCTTGGGTTGTCTATGGAGGTGGGTTTGTCCTTTGAGCCTTGCCTAAAAAGGCACTATGGGGGTGGCAAGAGCCTTGGCCAGTATACGAAAGCCTAAGGGTGACAGGTGCAAGCCGTCCCTAGCGAAGCAACATGGCTTGTCGAGCATGTCATCCCAGGCTGACAGACACTGGATCCCCTTTGAATGACACCAATACTTTAGCCAATTGTTGAAACTGATCATTTTGTCTTTATACTGTGGCATCATTCTTGGTGAGGGCAAGATGCTACTCAAGGTCAGGGTCATACCAGCCTGGGCTACATGGTCAGAGAGCTCCTCTATGTCTCTTTTCATGTAGTCCAGGGAGGAACGTCTCAGGTCATTCACACCAGCATGGACAATGACGGAGCCATACTTGTACTTGCTTTGGAGTGACCTGAGTGCTTGCATTATGTGGCAGATCCTGGCACCCGACAGGCAGCTTACAGTGACCTTTTTCTTGTTCAGTCTGGTGAGTGGGACGTCAGTGTGCCGGACCATAGAGTCTCCTATAACAAGTGTATTTGGTGTGTTGTTTGGCCTTAAGGGCTGTGACTGTGAGGCACACTGATTTTGTGAGATATGTGATTTGTGGGTATTGTTGAGGGGTGGCTGTTGCTTGGATATCTGCTTAGGAGGTCTTTGCTGTTTAGGCAGATTTTTATTTAGAGCCTCTGAGTATGTTTTTGTGTGTTTATGTGTTGGGTATGCAGATGCAATAGGTCTGTGTGAGACTGGATTTGTGGTGTGGGTGGTTACCTTTTCCTCCTGACTGACTGTGCCAGTCTTGGGTTGAGAGAGCTCTGCCTCCAGTTTGGCTGTGTAACTGCATCTCTCACATGTATTAGAGTTTGTTGGAAGGAGGAGAGGGTTGTCTGTGTACATAAGGCAATTGTAACATTGCCTCAAAATTCCCAGATTCACCAGCTGGACTGGAGAGTAACCTTGAAACTGACCCTTGGACATGCCATATTAGTATAGGGAACTGTTTTTTTACTGATCAGATTAGGGAAGGGAACTGATTTTTCACTTGATCAGGAAGGACCAATTGAGAGCCAAATACTTATGAGAAGTCAAGGAGGGTGTATGCTTTAGTTAGTTAGTGTTTCCTTATAAGAGCTGAGCAAGTGCAGGGCTTTAGAAAGAGAATAGAGTGATTACTTTGAGAGTTTGAACAGTTCTAAGGTTCATTTTCGCATCTAACTATTTTGGTACTCAGTTCATTTATTCAGAAATGGCTTGCATAAGCCACCCGACTACCGACATTCTGAAAAAATGCAAAGATAAAGACAGAGACAGACTATATAGGTCCAAAGCTGCCGCCGACGCTTCCATTAAGCTAGTCGCCGGTACTCAGTGAGGCACTTTTGCAGCCCCTGATACCCGCTACTTCAGATTTACAGGCCTCTACTAAGACCCATTCATGCCGCGAGATGCTTCTTCGATTATGGAACCTGCGGATGTCTCTACTTTGGATGGGTCCAGAGACGCTGTGCAGGCACCAGCTTCTGAGGGTGCATTCAGACCTACTGACTTGCATATTAAACCAATGCCATCTTCTTCTTCAAGGCCTAAAACTCGATCCATGTCTAGAAAACTGATGACCAGACCTCATGGTCAGGCCTTTATGCCGAAGAAACAAATGATAAGAATAACTGAAGACCTTATTACTCTAATCAGGGGAAGCCACCCTTCTCCCTCTAAGAGACCTAGAACTGATTTTCCTTCTGATTCTTCTGATTAGGATTTCTGAAATTTCTGTTTCTTCTGATTACCCGTATTTGCCCTTATCTACCTATGAAGATTCTGATGCAGAGGACTCCATTCCCTCTCCTTCCCCTCCAGAAGATTTCTCTTTTGGTGAAACTTTGCATACTCTTGGGAGCATTTCCACTGGGAAAGCCAGGATTACTCTGACTCCAAAATGAGGCTTAGGGAATTTGTATTCATACCTCAACACAGGCCTTTTGCTATCCCTCCTGTACTGGACATTGTAGATAATGCCTTCTTGGAGTCTAGCCTGGCCCCAGACACTTTACCTCCATCTCCCAGGAAACCTGACAGATATTACAGAGTGCCTGACTCTCAACCTGACAGGTATTGCAGAGTGCCTGACTCTCACAAGTTCCACTTTAGGAATCCTACAGCGGATCCAGAGACCATTTCACAGGGACCCAAAGGCATTAAAGCTACTACTGCCAAAAACCCTACCCCCTCTGATAGATATTCCAGGGCCCTAGACAGATGGGGTAAGAAGGTATACACTTCTACTTTGGCCATTAGGGCCTTAAACTGCCAGTTTCATATGTTAAAGTATCAGCAGCATATTATTGGATTACTTAAACAGAAAATTATATTGATTCCTGACTGTGCTGAAAATAAAGAATTACAGGATTTAATGCATTCTGATGAACAATTTGGTAAACATGTTGGTTTGATTCATTAGAGGCATCTTGCAGGGCTGCTGTCACTGGGTCTGTACTTAGAAGGCATGCTTGGCTTAAGGAGCAAACTTTGCCAGATCATGTTAAAGCTGAATTACTGGATGCTCCCTTAAATCAAGACCATCTGTTTGGCAACAAAACAGTACTAGTACTTAAAAAGATGGAGGAAAAAACTAAATCTACACAAACTGTTAAAGATTTCCTGCGAGTACAGCCTCCCAGATTTAGTAGGCACTGGCCTTCTAAGAATTGGTCCTTTCCTGTCTCTTCCAGGCCTTTTCAGTCCAAACCCAGGACCAGCAGACCACCCAGGCTTCAGTCTCAAGGTACTCACAGGCTTAAGCAGTAGGGGTCTCCCACTTCCAAAGCTGGAAGTAGTAAGGCACCCCCTATGGTAAACTGTCACAATGACTTAACCTTAATCCTTCCAAGCCCTGCTCAACTGACTGTTCCTTTAGGGGAAAAGATCGCCCTGCATGCAAAAAAATTGGGAACTCATTACCCAGGACAAATGGGTTTTAAACAGTTTCCCAAGGATACCACTTCCACTCCTTACCAAGCCCAAACGGTTGGCCAGACCTACCCCCAAATCAGTGGGCAGAGGCTCAAAAGCAGGTTCTCTCTCTTCTAAGTATCAGGGCTATTCAACCTATCCCAGAAGAGGAATGGGGGCAAGGTTTTTACTCAAGACTTTTCTTGGTACCCAGCAAAGGCAATTCCTGGCATCCTATCCTGAACCTTTCTTTCCTAAACACCTTTTTGGTAATCCCAAAATTCAAAATGCTAACTCTTCATCAGTTGCTTCCCATGCTAGGCAAAAATGTCTGGTTGTCAACATTGGATTTAAAGGAAGCTTACCTGCACATCCCAGTAAGGGAATCTTGCAGAAAATACTTACGCTTCAGAGCAGGCTGCATGCAGTATCAGTTCTCTGCACTGCCCTTTGGCTTATCTACTGCGCCCAGGGTATTCACAAAGTGCCTAGCTCCAGTCATTGCATTCTGCAGGCAAAGAAATATTCAAATATACCCATACCTGGACGATTGTCTAATTCAGGCAGAAAGCCAGGACATGCTATTAAATCATCTGGCATTTGTAAAGAAACTACTAACTTCACTGGGGTACACCTTAAACATAAAGAAGTCACACCTAGTACCCTGCCAAAAAACTGTATTCCTGGGAGCAGGCTTGAATACAACTTCCCAGATGAATTACCAGAGAAATAAGTTTATTTGACAGCCTACTTCAAACTACTGGCCACAAAGACCCAGCTGTCTGCAAGGAAAATACTGCAAGCCCTGGGGTTCATGGCCTCTTGCATTCTACTAATTCCATATGCAAGACTGCATGTGAGGAAACTACAGTGGCATCTAAAAAGCCTATGGTGTCAACATTCTCAGAACTTAGAATCAATGATTCCTATCATTCCTTGCATAAAGACAGAGTTCCTTTGGTGGGCAGAGGCCTGCCACCACAACAAGGGACTGCCATTCACTCTAACCCCTACTGGCCAAACCCTAACAACAGACGCATCAGACTATGCATGGGGGGCTCACTTCACAGGGCAGTGCATTCAGGGCAAATTGAACCCGAGTCAAATGCACTTGCATATCAATCAAAAAGAAATGTTAGCTGTGCGGAAGTCTCTGACAGCCTTCAAGGACCACATTCTTCCAGGACAGTTATTGGTAAAGACGGACAACACCACTGTTATGTGGTACATAAACAAGCAGGAGGGAACCCACTCATACCCTCTCTGCAGACTAGCCATGGCTCTGTGGAACACAGCCTTGAGCTACCAAGTGCACCTACAAGCTCATTTCCTGCCAGGCAAGCTAAATACACTGGCAGATGACCTAAGCAGAAATCTCATGGACCCACACGAGTGGAAACTGGAACTAAAGATATTCAACATTTTGATAAACAGATGGGGGAAACCAGAGATAGACCTGTTTGCCTCCCCTCAGAACTACCACTTGAACAAATTCTGCACAAGGACTCCCCACAGACAAGCATGGAAAGCGGATGCCTGCCCTTCACTTGGAAAAACCTATCAGTTTATGCTTTCCCCCCTGCCTCTCCTCTCCAAAGTTCTACTAAAGATCAAACAGGACAAACCAAGGACAATACTCATTGCACCAGACTGGCCACGTCAAGACTGGTACCCCCTCTTGTGCAGTGTATTACTGCTGGAACCATGGCACCTGCCTCAGACCCCTTCCCTGCTGTCCCAGCAGGAGGGCCAGATTCTGCACCCCCAGCTTCAAACACTGAACCTTGCAGCCTGGCTAATTACCTGAGCTCTCCATTACCATCCCTCAGTAAACAATGGATGTCATTCTGGAGGCAAGGAGGCCTAGTACTTAAAATCCTATGCTGAAAAGTTGAAAAGATTCTTTTCCTGGAGCCAAACTCAGGGGATGGGCACAACAGTCCCCAATTTACCACATATTCTTCAATACTTAACTGAAATGATTCACAAGGGCCTTTCCTTCTCTTCCATTAAAATTCATGCCTCGGCCATTTCAGCACATTATAATACGGAGCCACCCCTCTTCTCTCATCCACTGTTGAAGCAATTCCTCAGAGGGGCAAAAAACGTAAGACCACCCAGGAGAGCCCCTACTCCAGCCTGAGACCTTAACGTTGTATTGGAAAAGCTCACTCTACCTCCCTTTGAGCCAGCTGCAACTGCAGAGTTGAAATTCCTTTTTTTGGAAAACAGCCTTCCTTCTAGCCATCACTTCAGCAAGAAGGGTGTCTGAACTACAGGCCCTCATGGCAGTGGAGCCTTTCATCATCTTTCATGCAGACAGGGTGTCCTTCAGGACCAATCCTTCCTTTATGCCCAGGGTGGTATCCAGTGTGGCCCTTAATCAGTCCATTCATTTGCCAATCTTCTTTTCTAATCCACAGAACAAAGGGGAACAAATACTGCACTCCTTGGACGTGCACAGACAACTTAGATTTTACTTGGACAGGACTAAGCCTCTCAGAAAACATGAACAGCTGCTGGTTGCATTTGCTGCAGGGTCAGAGGGGAAGGCCATTTCAAAGCAAACCATTTCTAAGTGGATAGGCCATTGCATTCATTTCTGCTATAAGCACCATGGAAAACCTACTCCACAGGGGATAAGACCCCATTCCACCAGGGCTGCATCTACTTCTACAGCCTTTCTCAGAGGTGTTCCTACCAGGGACATCCTAGAAGCTGCTACCTGGAGTTCTGTACATAACTTCACCAAGCATTACCACTTGCCAATTTTTTCTAAATCCAGAGCTGGTTTTGCCACTGCAGTCTTGCAGGGCGTAATAGCTGGTCCTAATGCTATCTAATTGCCTCCTCCCTTCCTTAGCTTTGGGAATCTACCCAAATGTAATGACTGCAACAGTGAAACACGAAGAACATAGTACAGTTGTGTACACTTACCATAAATGTAGATGTTCGAGTGTATTCACTGTTGCAGTCCTGGTTACCTTTCCTCCAGCCCCCTGACTTCTATTAACTGTACCTCTCTTCTTGTTTACTCTACTTAAAGATTTCTGGTGTGTTTGCTTTTTGTTGGAGGTGTAACCTTATATATAATTGCTTCTCATTAGGGGGGCACCTGACATCTGGGGCAAGAAAAACTGATGTAATGGCGTTGGCTGCATGCTTTATACCCCTGACTACCTGACGTCATGGAAGATGAGACAGCAACCAACGCAGGACTCAAGACTTTGATAATCAGGCCGAGGGCTACCTGCAAGCAGATAACCCAAATGTAATGACTGCAACAGTGAATACACTCGAACATCTACATTTATGGAAAGTGTACACAACTGTACTTTCTGAGCACTACCCTTTGGCCTCACCACAGCCCCCAGGGTGTTCACCAGATGCATGACAGTGGTAGCAGCTCATTTGTGACTGCAGAGATTCCGAGTATTTCTGTACTTAGACGACTGGCTCTTAACAGTTCTGACCAGGCATCTACTAATAAGAGCTCAAGACCAGGTACTCCAGAGTTACTCCCTTCTGGGGATTACCATACATTATAACACATCTCAGAACTATCTCGGACATTGGAATTCATAGGAGCAATTTTCAACACAGTATTCAGGACAGCCTTTCTTCCTGTTCCAAGAGTACAGACTATCGGATTCCAGGTTAGTAAAGTAATTCAAAATTCCTCAGTTTCAGCCTGATTGATTCTTCATGCCTTGGGATCCATGTTTGCAGCAATAGTCCTAGTTACCCTAGCAAGATTTCAATGAAGATTCTTCAGTGGATGTTAGCATTTCAGTGGTCCATTCTTCATCAGTATATGCCCACTCAGATAAGGATTACCCAAGAATGCAGAAGATATCTTTGGTGCTGGATCCGCTCAGCTTAGGTTCTACAAGGCCGTCCCTTCATTCTTTATCAGCCTAAGGCCATAGTGGCCACAGACACATCCCAGATTGGGGGAGGGGGCACTTCAAACATTCCAAGGCACATGGTCCCTCCAAAGAGGCCAATATGTATATCAGTGTCCTGGAAATGAGAGCAGTGCTCTCAGCATTGCAAGCTTTTCAAGACTCTCTCCATTTTGTGACTGTTGTGGTTCAAACAAACAGTATGTCTGTGGTTTGTTACATCAACAAACAAAGAGGAACCAGATTTTACCCCTTGTGTTGAGAAGCTGTCAAGAGTTTAGCAATGGACTATCTCTTCCAACCTATTTCCATTAGCAGCGCACATCCCAGGGAAGTCCATTGTGATAGCAGACAAATTGAGCAGGTCCATTCTGCTACCTCAGTAGTGGTCTCTCAACAAGGAAGTGGCAGAAATTATTTTTCACCATTGGGGCCAGCCATGTTGCGTCCTGTTAGCATGTCCCCTAAACAACAAGTGCAGTGAACTCTTTCCCATAATACCCCACCACCACCAGGGGAGTCACCGAAAGACACTTTCTTACATGACTGGCCCCCCCCGGTCTACCCTGTGCTTATCCCCAACTCCCTTAATCCCCAAATTTCTACAGAAAGCATCACAGGTGAAGAGCAAAGTCATCCTCATTGGCCCTTACTGGCCTCAACAACTTTGTTTTCCTTTTCTTTGGCCTCCAATCCAGACCAATTCCAGACCTTCTGTCTCTCATAACAGGAATGATTCACCCAGATGTCTCAAATCTAAAACTAACCGCATGGTTTCCCCACTTCCATTGATAGCCAGACACCGTACGCTGTCTTCCCCAGTTCGTCATATACTTTTGTCTTCCCACAAAGCTTCCACAAGGAAACTTTACAAAAATAAATGGAAGAGATTAATTTGTTGGGCACAGCAGGAATGTACTGATGCTTTTTCAGCACCAGTGCATAGTGTCCTTGAATTTTTAGCAGCAGTTTGCAACAAAGACAACTATTAGGGTACAACTAGCTGTCATTTCTAATTTTCACATTGGGATTGAAAACTCCTCCTTGGCTTCAGCTAAACTTTGTAAGGCCTTTTTGAGAGGTATGTTTTTCTTGAGATCCTCTTTTAAGGGACCAACTCCACCATGGGACTTAAATTTTGTGATACAAGCCTTAATTCATTCCCCTTTCCAACCAGCAACTAAATGCAAACTAAACTTTTTGACCTGGAAAACTATATTTTTGGTAGCCATCACCTCTGCTAGAAGACTCACTTCAAGCACTGCTCTCTAAACCTCTTTACATAGTATTTCATAAGGATAGGTTAACTTTGCAAAACCGATCCTTCCTTCCTTCCTTCCTTCTTAATGTAATGTCAGAATCAAACATCAACCAGTCTATTAATATGGAAGTTTTCTTTCCAAATTTTACAAACAAAGGGGAATGTATGTTACACCTACTTGGACGTTCATAGGCAGTTGCACTTTTACTTACATAGAACAAAAAATTCAGAAAAACATATCAATTGTTTGCCTCCTTTGTGGATTCCAAATTAGGCAAGCCAGTCACAAAGGTAACTTTAGCCAGATGGCTGACCAATTTTATAGCCTTTATTTGTAACAAGTTGGGCCTTTCCTTGCCAAAATCTTTGAGGGCCCATTCAGCCTGATCCATGACAACTTTATCAGTATTTTTATCCAGGGCTTCCATGGACGATATCTGTGTGGCTGCTACTTGGGCTAATCCTCATACCTTTGTTACTCAATACAAATTGGATCTGGTGTCAAGGGGAAGAGCAGCGTTTGGCTCAACTGTGTTCAGGAATATCCTTCCTTAGAGTCCTCCCAGGATTTCAGTTAGCCAGGGACTCTCTCCAAATTGTTGAGGAATGAATGAAAATTAACATCAGATAAAAGTTATGTATTCACTGTAACATTCCACCTATGTTGTCAATTTTCATTCTTCCTCAACTCCCCTCCCACCAACCCCCTGCCTTTGAACTATTGACTTCTGGAAGAGTGATACCTTCTAAGGAAGCACTGGTCTGATGTTGTTAATCTTCTTTCCATTCATCACTGATGGGGTTCGGTTCCGAGGCCTTGGAACCGAGTCGGCCTATTACCAAGCTCGCGCCAGCCAAAAAAACTCTCGAGCTAAGTCTCTACCCAGCATGTCCTTCTCTCTGTTACCTTAGATCTCGTTTGCCGCATAGCCGTAAAGCCGTGTTTCAGCCGAGCTCTCAGCTAAGTGAAATCTTTTTGATATTTGTGTAAAAATTGTTGGATATCTTCATATTTTATTAAGCGATAAGTATTTTTAGTGTCGTGTTTTTTCTGTCTAACCTTGTTCTTTCCTCTCTACCCATTGTTACCATTGGTAAACTTTCAAGTACCATTGTTGGTACGGCCTTTCTTCCCTTACCCTTGTGGCATTTTTTCAATACCAGAGTTGGTATTGTTCCTCCTTTATCTGTTGGCTTTAACCTTTATTTAGGTGTTCGCCTTTTCTTCTCTACATACCAGTGTATTGTTATATTTGTGAGTTTTTTGAATGGAGTTGACTTCATTATAGTTGGATTATACAGTTGACCTGTGGTGTTTTTCTACCAAGATGTCAGATAAGAAGGGTACTTCAGGTTTTAACCATTCTACTTCTTGTAAGGGCAAGTTACCTAACAGTGATTCTCATGATGACTGTGTATACTGTTTGGGAGTGGCCCACCTTTCTGTGCAGCCCCCATATGACATTTGTCAGAGTTTCAGCCAACGCACTCTTAATGAGCGCAAAAATAAACTCATTCTGAAAGGGTTACTCGAGTCTCCTTTCTCAGAGGCCATTTCTGTGATGGAGATCTCAACCCTTCCTTATAAGGACAAAAAGAGATCCCACTCTGTTCCTTCTTCACCATCGGGTGATCAGAGCAAGCCTGGGAAATCAAAGTTCCCTAAGTTATTGTTGGAGCATAAAATCTTTCTCTTCAGCTCCATCTTCTTTGGCTCCAACCACCTCAAAACCTTCGATACCAATGCCTGTTTTGGCACCAGTCCTGCCTCCAGCACTGATCATAGACCTTACTATGCCTTTTTCGACTTTGGCACCTGTAGCCACTTCAGCTCAGGGCACACCTTCGACTATGACATTAGTTTCCATTTTGCAACTGACTGTTTCAACTCCGAGTGCCACTTCAGCACCGAGCGTTTTACCGACCTCACTGGAATTGACCCCTTTACTTCCGGTCTGAAAACTAGAGACCTCATGTCGGCAGACCTTGCACCATGGACCCTATACTCCCCCTCTGTAGACCCATTTCTGAGCCAAGCAAATAGCCCATTCCTCGAACGTCCTGACCCACCATCTGGAGTATCCACTAGATCCACCATGAGCCTTTTGGAACACGATGTGGTGCGCCTGGTAGACCAGCTGTTGTTAGCCAAGGGGATTCCCTCACTTTCTAAGACCCATTCACCTGCAGGACTTGGGTTGCGTTATCCACGGCTCCAACGGCTCCATCTTACACTCCTCCTTTGACCATCTTGGTTCCAAAGCTTTCTGCTCCAACATCCTTCTTGGAACCCATCATCTCGGCGCTTACGGTGCATCTCACTCCGACTCCAAGTTTGAACCTTTGGTCTTCGGTTCCTGCTGAACTAGTCCTTCCTCAATCTGGGGATTGGGTGATGGGCGAGTTGGCCCAGGGTACGGAGCCGTCTCTCTCCTCGGTTTCATCCTTGGCGCCGATGGCTGTGTCCGTGCCTATCTGGCTTGAGGCTTCATCTGTGGGGGATGGGTTCGTCTGAGCGGAATGTTACCCTGGTCCCGATGTTGCCTTTCCTCAGTTCCGGGCTCCCATCCCTCTTCGGGCGGGCCTGCCTTCCACGTGATGGAGAGGGCTCTTGCTTCTGTCAGCACTTCTTTGATGTCGGAACTGCAGTTTTCTCGGGTCTATATTACAAGACTAAAGATGCATTCTTTCGAATGCGCCTTGGTCGAACATAAAAGGCTGAAAATGCAAAATATCGAAGCTGCTGTTAAGTGAATTCTTTTCCTGGGAAATAATTCACTTGGGCACTTCAGTACTTTGCCGTTTTTGGCACTGTATTGTGGTCTCGGAGTTAGTATCTCGGTATATTTAAGTATGGAGGTGTGGGGGGAAGCCCCCCACTTAATGTAATGTTTGAAATTGTTTTTTATTTTTTTTTTGTTGGAACAGCGATTTTTTTCCCTTGGAAAAAAATTGCTGTTCTGACACTTTGACATTGTAAGCTTTCGCTTACATAGGGTCGATTAATCACCGTTCACTTTTTTAAGTATTCGGTGATCTAATATAGACCCGTTTTCACCCCCTGAGCTACAGCTGTCACAGACCACCCCCCGGGACACCGGGCAAAGACGCCACAGGACACCCCTGTTCAGGGTACCCACTCTTCTGAGTCCTCCTCAGAGACCTCCACTGATGAGTCCCCTCGAAAGAAGACATGCAAGAGGAAGCACATGGACTCACTTGAGGAGTCCTTAGCAGAAGACACGAATTACAATGATGGTGAAGGGTCCCCACGGTTACCTCCTGATGATGTCTCCTTCGGAGACATGTACGTCAAGAATCTCGATGGCAACACCCAGATCTGCTCTGAGTTACAGCACAAAGGCAAGAAAATTACAGAACCAACTAATATTGCCAACATCCTGGCAGATAGGTTCAGTGCTAACTTTATCCTCCTCTCACCCCCTAAAGGGCCCATATCTATACAGGAAAAATGCAGAGTCCCTGTAATCACAACTACGCAGGTAAAAGCTGCACTCTCTAAAGCCAAAAACACAGCATCCATGGGACAGGGCAACATCCCAGGCTGCATTTTACACGATCTTCAGAACGAACTGGCTCCCCACTTAAGCATCATGTTCAATAATATCCTCGCATCAGGCTTTGTGCCCACTGAATGGTGCACAGCAACAGTTATCCCACTCCACAAAAGGGGAACCACCACTGATCCCGGGAACTATCGACCTATTAGCCTGGCAAGCCTGGTCTGCAAGGCCATGCAATGTATCATCATGGAACTCATATAAACAATGACATTGGTAACCTCCAAACTCTGGATCCCACCCATTTCAGGTTTGTGAAAGGCAGATCATGCCTCCTGAACCTGATCGACTTCTTTGATGCAGTCACCAAAGCCGCAGATGAGAGTAAGGTGGTTCACACAGCCTATCTTGACCTCGCCAAGGCCTTCAACACCATCCCCCTTTCTGGTATATAGCTAAACTCACTAAACTAGGTATAAATCCCTATGTCACAAGATGAGTTGCCTACTGGCTCACTGACAGAACCCACACTGTTAAAGTTGCAGACTCCAAATCTGACCTCAAAGCAGTGACAAGTGGAGTACCACAGGGTTCCATCCTGGGACCTCTCCTGTTTTGTATCTACTTCTCTGAAGTACAGGCTAACACAGAAGGCCTCTGGCTAACGAAGTTCACAGATGACTGCAAACTAGGAGCCATAGTCAAGTCCCCAAATGATGTGGACATCCTACAGAAGGGCCTCGCTGAGACAGATGCCTGGTGTCAGAGCCATGGCCTCAAGCTCAGTGCCAAAAAGTGAAGTGTCATCCCCTTCGGTAAAAACTGTGTACCCATGAACTATCACATTGGCAGCAATCTACTTAACACCGAATGCGTGATAAGAGGCTTTGGGACCCAGTTGGAGAGTAGTCTCTCCTTTGATAGTCACATCGCCACAGTAGTCAGGAAGTCCTTCTATGTGGCACACTTCATCATAAAAGGGTTCTCATCCAGGAAAAAAAGAGGTAATTGTTCCCCTCTACTAGACACTCATTAGACCCATTATAGAGTACAACGCCCCTTTTGGAATGTACCTCACAAGACATCTGCAGCAGCTGGAAAGGCCACAGAAGTACCTCACAAAGAGGATTACTGATGTCAAACAAATGCCCTACACTGACTGCCTCAAAAAACTCCAGCTTTACTCCGTAGCATATTGCCTACTCCAAGGTGATCTCTGCCTAACATATAAAGCTATGTCAAACCAGAGCTGTTGGACATGCTACACCTAAAGAAATCCCAATCCCTCCGAGCTACATGCTCTAGGGACCTAAACCTTGTCACCACAATAAACAGGACATGCTGGAGGGATAGATTCCTGTCCCAGAGACTTCCCATACTCTGGAACAGGCTACCCATCTATGTCAAGCAAAGTTCTTCATTAGCACTCTTCAAGAAAAATCTAGATGAGTGGATGGGAAATAGAAAATACACCCCGGGGATCACTTCTGTGTCGCTGCTCGACAGTGGCACAGGAAAATAACTTTCTTGGGTGGTGTAAGCCAGGGAACATTGTTGGCTAGGCTTACGTAGGCCCTTGGGCCGATAGCCTAGTACCTACCACTGAAAGCAGAGAGAAGACTGGAAGCCCTCCAACCCTTTGTCTGAGGAGTCTGTGTTCCTGCAGGTTTTTCTTGCCTGGCCTTCTACCACTTGGGTGAATTTGCCTGCCAACGAACTCGTCCAGCTCATTGTACAGTGTGCTTGGAAGAACCCTGATTCCATTGAGGCGATCCCTCGGAGACCAGACAACATTTTTTCCCCTCCCAAGGAGAACCCCAATTGGTCCAAAGGGTTACTAGTTAATGCGGCGGCCACGAAAAAGGACTTGGCTGAGGAACGTTCCGCCGTCCACCCACCCAACAGGGAGTCCCAGGCGGTGGACAGACTTGGGAAGCGTGTTTTTGCATCGGGGACCTTTGCTAATCGGTCCATGAATTATTTGACACATTTTACGAGGCTCAAGAGGGACTTGATCTCTGAACTCTCTGGGATGCTCGCAGGACAGTTGTCTTACGAGGTCAGAGACAAAGTGGCCTAGCAGCTCACAACCCTGGAGTCCATATCCAACTCGTCCATGAGGTTGCTGTCACACGCGACCGAAGGGGTGGCTAGAGCAGCGGGTTCGGGCATTATGAGGCATCATGCCTAGATGCGCATTTGCGACCTCGCGGATTGATTCAAGTCTTCCTTCCTGAATGCTCCCATCGAAGCTTCGTCCCTTTTTGGCTCCAAAGTGAAGGACATGCTAGCCAGGTGCAAGCAAGATGGAAAAACCCTGTCTGCCATAGGCCTATGATTTTCCAACCCTAAACGTACCTTCTCTAGGATTTAAAGGAGTGGGAAATGGTGGTATACGAAATCTCAGGGTCTTTTCTGTGCCGCACATGGTGATGATACTCCCAGAGGCAGAGGGGGTAACAATTCTGGAAGACACCTGTATAGAGGCAGAGGGGGTCCTCGTAACCAAGGCTCCAGGGACTCTTACTCTGGACAGCCTTATCAGCGCTCCTGAGGGGACACCCGATTGCTTACGTCTGGAAGCAGCTGGGGGTCGTTTCTCTCTGCACCAAGCTGCCTGGCAATCTATCACCACTGATCACTGGGTGCAGAACATTATTTCCAGAGGTTACACCATTCACCTTTCTTGTCAGCCAAAATTTCCAAGAAAACTACCCAACGTTCTGCCCAGTCAAAGGGAAGAAGCAGCTTCAGAGATTATAAAGCTGTCTCAAAAAAGAGTCATCCAACCAGTCCCACCAGACAAGAGCGGATTTGGATTTTACTTGAGATTCTTTTTGGTGTCAAAAAAGACGGGACTGGAGACCCATTTTGGATCTCAGCAGTTTAAACAAGTCTGTCACACAAACCAAATTCCTGATGGTCATGGTTCAGTCCATCCGTCCCTTTTTAAGAGCGGGCGATTGGATGTGCTCTGTAGATCTCTGGGATGCATATTATCACATCAAGATGGATAAACACCCCAGGAGTCTGCTTCACTTCCAGCTAGGAGCCAGTCATTACCAATTCTGTGGCCTGTCGTTCGGTCTCTCTACAACCCCCAGAGTGTTCACAAAATGCATGGCAGTAGTAACAGCTTAGTTGAGACTAAAAGGATTCCGGGTGTTTCCATATCTAGATGACTGGCTCCTTACCACCTCTACCGAGCATTTTCTGATAATAGCACTGCACTATACTCTCTGGCAAAATTGTTAGGAATAATGATACATTGGGAGAAAGCAAACCTTATCCCTACACAACAAATAGTGTTGAATACTCAGTCCTGTCTGGTACCACTCCCAATTCACAGTCTCCATCGGCTGAAGCTTCATCTCGGGGTGATACTATCTCAAACAACAGTCTGTGCAAGGGAAGTTCTTCAGGCCCTAGGTTCTATGGCTGCGTCAATTCCAATAGTGCCTCTAGCAAAGCTACATATGCGGATCCTGCAATGGCACCTTTTGTGTCAGTGGTTCCCAAACTACCACCTCCCTCGATTACCAGATTCGAATAACCAACTCCTGCAAACAGAACCTGCTTTGGTAGATGAGGCCAGATGTAGATCTGCGGAGTCGTCCATTTCAACCTCCTCAGCCCACAGCCATTGTGACCACAGATGCTTCCCTGATCTGGTGGGGGGGCCTATTCCAGGGAAAGTCTGTCCAAGGCACATGGTCCACCTCAGAGGCCCACCTGCATATCAGTCTTCTGGAACTAAGAGCCGTGCTGTTAGCATTGCAAGCCTTCCATTCGGCTCTCCCTTCCAGGGCAATTGCAATTCAATCAGACAATATGTCAGTGGTCTGGTACAACAACAATCAAGGAGGTACCAAGTCCTACCCCATCTGTTGAGAAGCCATGAAAATTTGGCAGTGGGTGATAGCTTCCAACTGCTTTCTGATAGCAATGCATATCCGAGGGAGCACCAACGTGATTGCGGACAAACTGAGCAGATGCATCCTCGTGCCCCACGAGTGGTCCCTCAACCCCAAGGTGGCATCTGTAATCTTCAACCACTGGGGCCAGCCTTGCTGCGATCTTTTCACTTCCCCATCAAACACCAAATGCAGCAGCTATTTTGCCCTACTTCTCCCAGAGAGGGAGTCACCAAGGGACACTCTGATCCACGATTGGCCCACGGGACTTCATTACGCTTATCCTCCCATCTCTCTGATCCCACAATTTCTAAATAAAGCTCTTTGGTTGAGATGCAAGGTGATCCTCATAGCCCCATTTTGGCCTCGACAAGTTTGGTTCCCCTTCCTTCGGCCTCACCTAGTATACCCGCCGGGGATTCCGGACCCTGTACCAGATCTGATTACTCACCCCCAAGGGATGACTCATCCAAATCTGTCCAGTCTCAAACTGACAGCTTGGTTTCTCCACTTTCATTAGTCGCCAGGCAAGCTAGTCTCTCCTCCCCTGTTCGAGACATCATTATGACCTCTCACATACCATTGACCAGAAGATTATATCAGGATAAATGGAAAAGGTTCTCCATCTGGTCCAAGGATAACATGCTAGACCCATATTCGGCTCCAGTTACTGCAGTGCTTCAATACTTGGCTAAGTTTTTTGGTAATGGAGCCTCTGCCTCTATGATACAAGTACATCTAGCGACAGTTTCCAATTTCCACAGTGATATAGATGGCACCCCTCTTATCTTTTTACGTCTTTGCAAGGCTTTCCTCAAGGGGACCTCCCATCTCAGGCGTCCTGTCAGACAGCCTGTGGAACCATGGAACGTTATTATTTATTTTACATTTGTTGACCGAGCTAGTCTAACTGGATATATGTCCATTTTCAGTAGAGGCCCGGGTAGATAAGCTCCATGACACACAGATAAAATAAGAGCAAATATCAAAAATAACATCAGTTGTAAATACATGGATATTTCTGGTTAACACAGAAATATTCAGAGAGGACAGAAATCATTACAGTGTAAAATGCAGGTACAAATCAACATGTAGGTACAGTACATAATGAAAAACAAGGAGGCATACACGTTATACAACATACAAGTACAGTACATAATAAAAAAGAAGCAGTTTAATGTTTAGTTATAGTAATAATGAGTTTTTTAACAAATAAGTATCCAGTGGGATGGAAATAATGAATTAGAGTGAAAAAGGTAAAATAATTGTTAATAAGGCAGATAGAAGAGTTAATGAAAAGAATAGGGTAGGCAGAGCATATTTTGGATAGAACAGATAACTAGTCAGGTTTAGTACAGGGGCATAACCAGTGTGTTCTGAGGAAAAGTTTGTCTGTTTTTGAAGAGTGATATAAAGGAAATTGAGGAAAGGTCGCTGGGTAGGAGATTCCAGAATTTTCCCACTGTATTAGAGAAGAGAGAATCTCCAGCCCTGTTATTAGATTTAGATGTGTTAACTAGAAGTTTCTGAGATGACTGTAAGTACTTCAGATTTTTATAGGGGGTGATGACGTTAGATAGAATAGGAGTATCAGAAAGTTGATAAAGAGTCTTAACCTCACTCTAGTCCTTCAGTCTTTGACTGAAAAACCCTTTGAGCCTGCTGCTAAGTGTGACATAAAGTTTTTGTCTTGGAAATCTTTGTTCCTGGTAGCCATTACCTCTGCCAGAAGAGTCTCAGAGCTGTAGGCATTGTGTATCAAGAGGCCCTATCTGGTCTTTCACAAAGACAGTGTGTCACTTCGGACAAACCCATCCTTTCTTCCCAAAGTTGTTTCTGAATTCTCCATTAATCAGACCATTGATCTACCAGTGTTTTTTTTCCGAATTTTGCCAATTGGAGGAGAGTATTGCCTTCACTCTTTAGACGTCCCTAGACAATTGAGATTTTGCCTAGACAGGACCAAACCTAACCGTAAATCTGAACAGCTTTTCATTTCCTTTTCTGGGCCGAAAATGGGAGAGGATGTTTCCAGGGTTACATTATCAAGATGGCTAAGGGACTGCATACATTTCATCTATTCCCTCCATAGTGAACCCATGTCAAAAGTTAAAGCTCACTCCACTAGATCTATGACCTCTATAGCATTCCAGCGAAGGGCTTCCATGGATGACATCTGCGGAGCCTCATACCTTTATCAGTCATTACAAATTGGACCTGGTCTCCAACCTTCGGCTCAATGGTACTCAGGAATTTTTTTCCATAAGGGCCACCCATGGACCTCAAGGTAGCTTGGGATTCTGTTCCATCAGTGATGAATGGAAAGAAGATTAACAACATCAGATAAAGAAGTTATGTCTTATCATAATGTTCCATCTGTGTTGTTCATCTTCTTTCATTCATCACTTCCCACCCTCCTTCCCCCTCCAAAGGCTCCTCGGAGATGCTTTGGGTCTAGTGTTGCCCTAGGGTGCTTGCGCAGAAGGAGCCTCAGCTTTACTTCCTTTTCTTAGCAAACTCGATCTGAGGTAACAGGGAGAAGGGCATTCTGGGTAGAGACTTAGCTCAAGAGTTTTTTTTGGCTGGTGCGAACTTGGTAATAGGCTGACTCGGTTCCGACTTCGAGGGCTCAGAACCGAACCCCATCAGTGATGAGTGAAAGAAGATGAACAACACAGATAGAACATTATGGTAAGACATAACTTCTTTTTCCATATGTTGAACTCCAGATATAGATTTCTGTTACCAGAATACTAATATTTCTTTTGATACTATAAGCCAGCAAACAGGATCTGAGGTATGTTAGGGGATAGATTATTATGGGTAAGAGAGGAGCTCAAGAGTTTGCTGGTGGCCACAAGCTGAAAATAACGTTGGGGTCTGATCAGAGGATCAGATCCAAACCCAATTGTTGTGGAAGAATGAAAATGGACAACACAGATGGAATGTTGTGGTGAGTATATAACTTTTTTATTCATTAGTGTACAGTTTTACCATTTTATAGTTTTCCCATTTGTAGGCGTAGTTGCTGAAGTACTCATCTCTGAAAAGTTCTTATTTTCATGGAGCAAGTGTCTGACCTTGAGGCTAAAGGTTCATTTTGGTTGCTGTCTCTTCACAACATTGTGTAAGTGTTGTCATTTTTTGTTCTGTCTTAACTGATAGTAGTAAAATACCCAAAAAATAATTTGCCATCTGCTTCACTTTGCACTCTGAAGGTGGTGTTATTGCATCCATGTTGGGAACTGCTGGTTTGTTGTTAACGTTGTTCTTGCTACTTCCTGAGTTAAGGTTTGAAAACATTTTTTCAAGGCATCTGTTGTTATTAATTGTTGTAATGGTCTTAGAGTGTGTCATTAAGAGGGTGCGTGGTAGCTGTTTCAAGTTGACCATGCAAGTAGTATGGCCAGACTGTAGAAGACCACTGATGTTCATAGTGTTTCACTGTTGCAGTCATTACTCTTGGGTTATCCTGCTGGCAGGCTACCCGCAGTCTGCCTGAATTCCAAAGTCCTGCTCCGGCGTCAGTTGCTGTCACCTCTTCCCTGACGTCAGTGCGCCAGGGATATAAAAGATGCAGCCGACGCCATTTTCTTCAGTATTTCTTGCCACGCGGTGCCAGAAGCAAAAGCAGTTCGCAAGTGCCGGTCGGCCGACTGCGGAGATTTTCAAATCCGAATTTCAGAACCAAAGTCTTCATTAAAGCTAAGTACCCGTTGAAACTTTTTTCTTGCTCCAGACCGATGTCAGAAAAAGTTAACAATTGTATTTCTTGTGGGAAGCAAATACCTCATAAGGATTTTCACTCTTACTGTATTCCTTGCCTAGGCCCTGACCACAACGTTGCTAGCTGTCGGTTTTGTGCTAGATTTAACCAACGCACTATTAAGCGTCTGTTCGATTTTGCATTTCATTACTTTGGCCGAAGGTTTAATTATATAATGCTGTAGGAACAGCCGACGACCGGAGTTTACAAAAAATGCAAGGACAAGGAAAAGGATAGGCATCCAAGGTCCAAAACCGACGACGAGGCCTCTGATAGGCCAGTCGCTGGTTCGCCGGTTCTCAGTGAGGCACTTTCGCAGCCCCTGGCGCCCGATACCTCAGAGCCACAGGCGCTTCCGAGTTCCACGTGGAGCCGACTGGGCCTCTGGATACTCAAGGTATTGGACACTCGGAAATCATTCCCCCAGATGGGTCCGGAGCCGCTGAGCAGGCATCAGCTTCTGAGGGTGTCTTCAGACCTACACAGTTATATGGTAAACCATCTTCAGCTTCAAATACAAAGACTAAAGCAGCTCTAAAGACAAAGAAACAAGTGCAGCATTCTCCGACTCAGAATCCCCCTCCTGATAAGAGGCCTAGGCAAGAGACAGAATATGATTCTTCTGATCAGGTTTCTATTTCCTCTGATTCCTCTTCTGAACAGGGTTATTCTGTTCCTCCCTATGAGGATTCTGATGCTGAAGAATTCATTCCTTCAGCCTCTCCTCCTGAGGATTATTCTTTTGGGGAATCCCTGCATACCATGAGGGAGCATTTCCACTGGGAGAGCCAAGATTACTCAGAATCTAAGAAAAGGATCACAGACTTTCTGCTACTAACTCAGCACAGACCCCTTGCTATTCCACCTGTTCTAGACATTGTAGATGATGTATTTTCAGAGTCCAGCCTGTCCACTGACTCTTTACCCCCTGCACCTGCTAAGCCTGACAGATACTACAGGGTCCCAGATTCTCATAAATTCCTATATAAAAACCCCGCTGCTGACCCAGAAACTATATCTCAGGGTCCCAAAGGGGTCAAAGCTTCCACTGCAAAAAACCCTGTCCCCTCTGATAGGGATTCTAGGGCACTGGACAGATGAGGGAAAAAAGTTTACGCCACTGCTACCTTGGCTGTAAGGGCTTTAAATTGTCAGATGTCCTTCAAGGATGCATCTGCAGTCCTAACATATGGGTTGTCCTGCCTCAGGCAGCCCTTCGGTCGGCCGGATTCCAAAGTCTGGGTCTGGCCTCGGCTGATGTCGCACTTCACCCGACGTCATAGCTGCTGTTTATTGGGTATAAAGGCATCAGCCGACGCCATTTTCCTCAGTCTTTCTTGCCGCGTGGTGCCCCAAGCAGAAGCTGTTCGCAAGTGCCGGTCGGTCAGATCCAGAGATTTCTACTACCGAAGACTTCTAAAAAGCTAAGTACCCCGTTGGGGACTCTTTCTTGCCTCAGCCGATGTCAGAAAAAGTAAATAATTGTTTAACTTGTGGGAAACAAATACCTCATAAGGATTTCCACTCTTATTGCCTTCCTTGCTTAGGCCCAGACCACGACGTATCAGCTTGTCTAGCCTGTGCTTCCTTCAACCAACGGACACTTAGACGTCGGGCGGAGTTTGCAGAGGAGTTTTTTGGTCCCGCTTTTGCCTACAAAATGCCGTCGGAGACTCCGACTACACAAATAGCTAAAAAGCGCAAGGAAAAGGACCGACACTCGCGGCCAGCGCAAGGAAAAGGACCGACACTCGCGGCCAGCGGTTTCAGCTGAAACCACGGTTAGGCCAACCGCGAGTGTCTCGGTTTCGGCAGAAACCGAGTCCTCGGTTCTTCCTTCGGCCGAAAGCATGCCTCCTATGGCCGAGGCCTCACAGAGCATGGTTGAATCTGCTACTGAAATTACTGCTACAGAAGCAGGCACCCAGGATTTGTCAGACACTATTCCTTTAGACATATCTACCCCTGCACGTGGGGCTGCTAGACCCCCTGCTTCTATGTCCATCAAGGCTTTTGCCAGGGCTAAAGCAGCTAAATCTTCTAAGGCCTTACCTCCTAAAACTCCCTCACATAGGCCTACCTCTAGTTCACAAATACTCAGCCTGGCTGAGGATCTCATTTCTTTGATCAGGGGATCCCAACCTCACCCAGACAGGGCCTATCAGCCCCCTCCAGATAAGAGGCCTAGGACTGAACCCCCGGAACCTGTCTCTACAGACTATTCCTCGGATGACTCAGACATTTCAGACCCTCAGGAAGGCCCATATTCTCCTTATGAGGATTCTGATGCAGAAGACTCCATTCCTTCTGCTTCTCCTCCTGAAGAATTTTCTTTTGGGGAAACCTTACATGCTATGAGGGAACATTTCCAATGGCAGGGCCAGGATTTTTCAGATTCAAGGAAAAGGCTAAGGACTTTTTTACACTTACCACAGCATAGGCCTTTAGCCATTCCTCCAGTACTAACAGTAGTTGATGATGCATTTAATGATGCCTGTACTGCCCCTGATTCTCTTCCTCCGGCCCCTGCCAAACCTGACAGATATTACAGGGTCCCGGACACACATTACCATTTGTATAAGGCTCTTGTTGCAGACCCCGAAACCATTTCACAGGGCCCGAAAGGTGTGGCAGCTGCTTCTGCCAAAAACCCTCTTCCCTCTGAAAGGGAATCTAGAGCATTAGAGATGGGGTAAAAAGGTTTATACTTCTGCTGCTCTTTCGGCTAGGGCCTTAAACTGTCAATTTCACATGATTCAGTATCAGGATTTTTTGTTAGACCAGCTAAATAAAAAACTGTCCTCTCCTGAACCTATAGACCGCAAGTCTCTTCAGGATTTGGTACATAACTCTCAGCAGGTCGGTAACCATTTCTTAAAATGTGGCTATGATGCACTGGAGGCTTCCTTTAGATCAGCTGTGACTGGAACAGTGATTCGAAGACATGCATGGTTAAAAGAACAATCCTTACCAGACCATGTTAAATCAAAACTCCTAGATGCTCCCATGGAGAAACAAAGTTTGTTTGGCTCCCCTGCACAGGAGGTTCTAAAGAAGGTGGAAGACAAAGCAAAATCTGTCCAAACAGTCAAGGATTTCTTACAGGTCCAACCTCCGAGGTTTAGCAGAAATTGGCCTTCGAAGAATTGGTCCTTTCCAGACAGCTCCAGAGCACAGAGAGGCAGAAATAGACGCCCAAGAGGCAGAAGTCAATCTAGGGGTGCCTACAGGGGACGTCAGTGGCAACCTACCAATCAGAGAAGTACGGCCACAGATTCAACTACAACCACTTCCACAGCACAGACACAATGACTTGGCTCTGATACCGCCTACCAGGGAACAACTGGAAGCTCCCTTGGGCGGAAAGCTAGCCTTATTTTCAGACAACTGGCATTACATTACAGGAGACAAATGCACTTTACAAACAATAGACAAGGGCTACAGGTTTCACTTCCACACTCTACCAAAAAAGAGGGGAATGCAAAACCTACCACCAAGCCAAAAACAGGCGGCTCTAAGACAAATCAACAACTTACTAAGGATGAGAGCTATAGAAAAGGTGCCACCTATGGAACAAGGCCAAGGATGTTACTCCAGGCTTTTCCTTGTACCAAGAAAAGAAAATCAATGGAGACCTATTCTCGACTTGTCCGCACTGAACACATACCTCATTATTCCAAAATTCAAAATGCTGACCCTCCAGCAGCTTCTTCCCATGCTGGGCAAGGAGTCTTGGCT
The DNA here is from genome assembly GCF_019279795.1 of Protopterus annectens. Lineage (NCBI taxonomy): Eukaryota > Metazoa > Chordata > Ceratodontiformes > Protopteridae > Protopterus > Protopterus annectens. The sequence goes on from NC_056737.1 coordinate 1,294,534,012, forward strand.
GGTGACTCTAGATCTCAAGGAGGCATACCTGCACGTCCCTATACGACCAGATTGCAGAAGACACCTCAGATTTCTTGCAGGATCAGAGCATTATCAATTCTCAGCATTGCCCTTTGGCTTATCTACTGTGCCCAGAGTATTCACGAAATGCCTGGCATCAGTAATTGCTCATTGCAGGCTTCAGGGAATTCAAATTTACCCATACCTGGACAACTGCCTAATACAAGCGGACAACAAGGCAAAATTAACAAAAGATTTGGAAAATGTCATACAACTGTTGCAAGCCTTGGGATACACAGTCAACATGCGAAAGTCAAGACTAGTACCATCCCAAAGGATAACATTCTTGGGGGCAGAACTGGACACATCAACTCAGATGGCCTTTCTCACAGAAGACAAACAAAAGCAACTACCAGGCTACTTCATGGCATTAACAAAACAAACTCAGCTTACTGCAAGGAAAGTCCTGCAAGCCCTGGGTTACATGGCATCCTGCATAATATTAATTCCGCTTGCCAGGCTGCATATGAGAAAGTTACAATGGTACCTAAGGAATGTATGGTCTCAACACAAGCACAGTCTAGAAGCCCAGATTCCAATAATTCCATGCCTGAAACAAGAATTCCTGTGGTGGGCTCAGGCCTGTCAGTTGAACAGAGGATTGCCTTTCCACAAACCTCATCCAAGCCAGACCATCACCACGGACGCCTCAGACCTAGGCTGGGGGGCACACATGGTGGACAAATGTATACAAGGCCTATGGACCCAAGACCAGCCGAGTCTGCACATAAATCTAAAGGAGATGCTGGCAGTGAAACATGCGATCCAGGCATTCCGACCACTCCTTCAACAGGGTCATCTGCTGATAAGGACGGACAATACCACAGTCATGTGGTACATCAACAAACAGGGAGGTACACATTCATATCCTCTATGCCGGATGGCAATGGACCTGTGGAATGTGGCCCTGAATCTCAACATTCAACTTCAGGCCAGATTTGTTCCGGGAAAAGAAAATTCTCTAGCAGACACCTTAAGCAGAACTACCACGGATGCTCACGAATGGATGCTGCATCCAGATATATTCAAAGCCATAGCAAAGAAATAGGGACTACCAGAAATAGACCTGTTCACCTCCCCACACAACCACCAATTGAAGAAATTCTGCACAAGAGCATACCACCCACTTGCTTGGAGGGTGGACTCCCTTTCCTTCAGCTGGAAAAACCTGACAGCATATGCATTCCCACCTCTTCCTTTGATGCACCAAGTCCTACTGAAGATCAGAGAGGATCAGCCAAGGGTAATCCTGATAGCTCCAGACTGGCCGAGGCAACATTGGTACCCACTACTGAGAAGCATGTCTCGGACACACGCATGGCATCTACCTCTATGTCCCTTACTTCTAACACAGAACAACTACAAGATCCTACATCCAAACTTGAAAACTCTGCAGCTAGCTGCTTGGAATATTGCATAAAACAAAATAACCCATATTTATCTCAGAGGGTTAAGGACATTATCCTGGAGGCACGCAGACCCTCCACTAGGAAAACTTATTCAGCCAAGTGGAAAAGATACCTCATTTGGAGTGCAGCCAAGGGAGAAAATGTCTCATTGGCGAACATAGCACACATCCTGGAATACTTAGCAGAACTGTTCCACAATGGCCTGTCTTACTCCTCCATTAAGATTCATGCATCAGCAATTTCAGCAGAATACAACATGGATCCTCCTGTCTTTTCTCATCCTCTACTCAGGCAGTTCTTGAGAGGAATCAAAAATGTAAAACCTCCAAGGAAACCACCTTTACCTACATGGGATCTCAACTTTGTGCTGGAAAAGTTAACACTTCCCCCTTTTGAACCAGCAGCAACAGCAGAGCTACAGTTCTTGTCTTGGAAAACTGCTTTACTGCTAGCAATCACTTCAGCAAGAAGGGTATCTGAGTTACAGGCATTAATGGCAGTACAACCTTTCCTAATCTTCCATCAGGATAGAGTCTCTCTGAGAACTAACCCTACCTTTATGCCAAAACCAGTCTCCAGAGTGGCATTGAACCAAGCGATTCATTTACCTACATTCTTCCCCAACCCGCAGAACAGGGGGGAAAGACTGCTACATACCTTGGATGTGCACAGACAATTACGCTACTATCTGGACAGAACTAAGACAAACAAAAAAACTGACCAGCTTCTGGTAGCATATGCAACAGGAATGCAAGGGAAAGCAATTTCAAAGCAGACAGTCTCAAAATGGATAGGAAATTGTATTTGATTTTGTTACTCTTTTCATGGAAAGACAACTCCTGAAAATATCAGACCTCATTCCACAAGAGCTACAGCCACCACTACAGCTTTCCTACGAGGAGTGGCTACCAAAGACATTTTAGAAGCTGCTACTTGGAGCTCCGTGCAATCACTGTTGCAGTCATTACTCTTGGGTTATCCTGCTGGCAGGCTACCCGCAGTCTGCCTGAATTCCAAAGTCCTGCTCCGGCGTCAGTTGCTGTCACCTCTTCCCTGACGTCAGTGCGCCAGGGATATAAAAGATGCAGCCGACGCCATTTTCTTCAGTATTTCTTGCCACGCGGTGCCAGAAGCAAAAGCAGTTCGCAAGTGCCGGTCGGCCGACTGCGGAGATTTTCAAATCCGAATTTCAGAACCAAAGTCTTCATTAAAGCTAAGTACCCCATTGGGGAAACTTTTTTTTTTTCTTGCTCCAGACCGATGTCAGAAAAAGTTAACAATTGTATTTCTTGTGGGAAGCAAATACCTCATAAGGATTTTCACTCTTACTGTATTCCTTGCCTAGGCCCTGACCACAACGTTGCTAGCTGTCGGTTTTGTGCTAGATTTAACCAACGCACTATTAAGCGTCTGTTCGATTTTGCATTTCATTACTTTGGCCGAAGGTTTAATTATATAATGCTGTAGGAACAGCCGACGACCGGAGTTTACAAAAAATGCAAGGACAAGGAAAAGGATAGGCATCCAAGGTCCAAAACCGACGACGAGGCCTCCGATAGGCCAGTCGCTGGTTCGCCGGTTCTCAGTGAGGCACTTTCGCAGCCCCTGGCGCCCGATACCTCAGAGCCACAGGCGCTTCCGAGTTCCACGTGGAGCCGATTGGGCCTCTGGATACTCAAGGTATTGGACACTCGGAAATCATTCCCCCAGATGGGTCCGGAGCCGCTGAGCAGGCATCAGCTTCTGAGGGTGTCTTCAGACCTACACAGTTATATGGTAAACCATCTTCAGCTTCAAATACAAAGACTAAAGCAGCTCTAAAGACAAAGAAACAAGTGCAGCATTCTCCGACTCAGAATCCCCCTCCTGATAAGAGGCCTAGGCAAGAGACAGAATATGATTCTTCTGATCAGGTTTCTATTTCCTCTGATTCCTCTTCTGAACAGGGTTATTCTGTTCCTTCCTATGAGGATTCTGATGCTGAAGAATTCATTCCTTCAGCCTCTCCTCCTGAGGATTATTCTTTTGGGGAATCCCTGCATACCATGAGGGAGCATTTCCACTGGGAGAGCCAAGATTACTCAGAATCTAAGAAAAGGATCACAGACTTTCTGCTACTAACTCAGCACAGACCCCTTGCTATTCCACCTGTTCTAGACATTGTAGATGATGTATTTTCAGAGTCCAGCCTGTCCACTGACTCTTTACCCCCTGCACCTGCTAAGCCTGACAGATACTACAGAGTCCTAGATTCTCATAAATTCCTATATAAAAACCCCGCTGCTGACCTAGAAACTATATCTCAGGGTCCTAAAGGGGTCAAAGCTTCCACTGCAAAAAACCCTGTCCCCTCTGATAGGGATTCTAGGGCACTGGACAGATGAGGGAAAAAAGTTTACACCACTGATACCTTGGCTGTAAGGGCTTTAAATTGTCAGTTTCATATGCTTAAATATCAGCAATACTTAATGTCACTGCTTAAACAGAAAATGTTGACAAATCCTGAATGTTCAGAGAACAAGGAAATGCAGGATTTATTGCATGCAGATGAACAAGTGGGAAAGCATAGTTTGCAATGTGGTTATGATTCTCTGGCGGCCTCTTGCCGGGTCGCTGTTACAGGTTCTGTTATTAGAAGGCATGCTTGGTTAAAGGAACAGAATCTACCTGATCATGTTAAAGCAAAATTATTAGATGCTCCATTACAGCATGATACTTTGTTTGGTGCTAAAGCAGAAGAGGTGTTGAAGAACATGGAGGATAAAGCGAAATCCATGCAGACAGTTAAGGATTTTTTACAGGTACAGCCATCCAGATTTAGCAGGAACTGGCCTTCCAAAAATTGGTCCTTTCCAGTGTCAGGCCACAAAGAGGCAGATACAGATGTCCCAGAGGCAGATCTCAGCCCCAAGGTTCATACAGGCCTAAACAATGGGGTGCTCCTACCTCCAAAAGCGGAGAAGACAAATCACAACCTTATAGGAAACAGTCCCAATGACTTTCCTCTGCCAGATCCAAGCACTTTTCTTTTGGCAGCCCCCTTAGGGGGAAAACTAGCACTTTTTTCACCAAATTGGAAAATGATTACCCAAGACAAATGGGTCTTGAAAACATAGTGTCCTAGGGCTACAGGTTCCATTTTCACACCCTACCAAGGGCAAAGGGTATGCCAGACCTGCCACACAATCATTGGGCAGAGGCACAAAAGCAAATTACAGCACTCATGGACATCAGCAAGTACCACAACAAGAGCAGGGGCAAGGATTTTACTCGAGACTTTTCTTGGTGCCCAGAAAGGACAAAACCTGGAGACCAATACTGGACCTGTCTATACTAAACACGTTTCTGGAGGTTCCAAAATTCAAGATGTTGACTCTACAGCAGCTACTGTCCATGCTGGGCAAGAAGGCTTGGCTCGTAACTTTGGACCTAAAAGAGGCATACCTGCATGTCCCAATCAGACAATCTTGCAGAAGATACCTCAGATTCATAGCTGGCTCAATGCACTACCAGTTCTCTACACTGCCCTTTGGCTTATCTACTGCGCCCAGGGTCTTCACAAAATGCCTGGCACCAGTAATTGCATTTTGCAGACAAAGAGGAATTCAAATATATCCCTACTTGGACGACTGCCTTATTCAAGCAGAGAACAAAGACATTCTTCTAAAGAATCTGGCGTTTGTAAAAAGATTACTAATTTGCCTAGGGTACACAGTAAACGAAAATAAATCAAAACTAGTACCCTCTCGAGAGATAATATTCCTGGGTGTAAGCTTAAGTACAACTGCCCAGATGGCTTATCTCACGCCAGACAAACAAAGGCAACTGACTTCTTACTTCAAAAAGTTGGCAACAAAGCCCCAGTTATCTGCAAGGAAAATCCTGCAGGCCTTGGGCTTCATGGCATCCTACATTCTACTAATTCCATATGCCAGACTGCATATGAGGAAACTACAATGGTATCTAAAAAGTGTTTGGACTCAGCATTGCCACAGCCTGGAGACAGTAATTACCTTCATTCCCTGCCTGCAGTAGGAGTTTCGGTGGTGGGCACAGGCCTGTCACCACAGCAAGGGTCTGCCATTCACTTTACCCACAGCCAGACAGACATTGACAACAGATGCATCAGATTATGCCTGCGGGGGCCCATATGGCAGGAAAATGTGTTCAGGGCACATGGCCTGCAAGCCAGATGCATCTTCATATCAATCAAAAAGAGATGCTAGCTGTTCAGAATGCCCTGACAGCTTTCAAGGAGCTACTTCATCCAGGACAGCTACTGATAAAGATGGGCAATACTACGGTCATGTGGTACATAAACAAGCAGGGAGGCACACATTCCTACCCCCTCTGCAGACAAGCAATGACCTTGTGGGACACAGCATTGACTTATCAAGTTCACCTGCAAGCACAATTCCTGCCAGGAAAAACAAATACTCTGGCAGACGAACTAAGCAGAAACCTCATGGATCCCCACGAGTGGAAACTGGATCCACAAGTCTTCAGCATGATAACAAGGAAATGGGGATGCCCAGACATAGATATATTTGCCTCCCCTCACATCTGCTAATTACAGAGATTTTGCACAAGGATTTATCACAAACAAGCATGGAGAGTGGACGCCCTATCCTTCAGCTGGAAAAACCTAACAGTATATGCCTTTCCTCCACTGCCTCTCCTTCCCAAGGTACTCCTAAAGGTCAGACGAGAAGCCAAAAATTATACTGATTGCACCAGACTGGCCACGCCAGCACTGGTACCCAATCTTAAAGAGCTTGTCTCAAGGTCCAGCATGGATATTGCCTCAAACTTCTCACTTGCTGACCCAACAAAATAATCAGATCCTGCACAGCCAACTCAGGACCTTAAATCTGGCAGCATGGTGGATAATGTAGCCATTCAGAACACTCCTCTTTCAAAAGCTGTTATGGATGTTATCTTGGAGGCCAGGAGGCCCAGCACCAGAAAATCTTATGCAGAAAAATGGAAGAGATTCTGTGCTTGGAACCAGGAACAAGGCATTGACATGTATGTACCAAATATTCCTCAGATTTTACAATACCTAACTGAGATGCTGAACAAAGGCCTTTCCTTTTCATCAATTAAGATTCATGCCTGTGCCATTTCAGCCCATTACAATACGAACCACCTATCTTTTCTCATCCTTTAATAAGGTAGTACCTCAGAGGGGCCAAAACATCAGGCCTCCAAGGAGAGCGCCAATTCCAGCATGGGACCTCAATTATGTCTTGGAAAAACTCACGCTGCCTCCCTTTGAGCCAGCCTCAACAGCTGATATAAAATTCTTATCCTGGAAAACAGCTCTGCTCCTAGCAATAACCTCTGCAAGACGAGTCTCGGAGTTACAAGCACTCATGGCTGTGGAACCTTTTATCATTTTTCATCCAGACAGGGTTTCTCTGAGGACAAACCCAACATTTATGCCTAAGGTGGTGTCCAGTGTGGCCCTCAACCAAACCATTTACTTGCCTACCTTTTATCCAAACCCACAGAACTAGGGTGAGAAAAGTCTGCATTCTTTGGACATACACAGACAGCTATGCTTCTACTTGGACAGAACTAAAGCTTTCAGAAAGACTGAGCAACATTTAGTGTCATATGCTGCAGAATCACAAGGAAAGGCTATCTCAAAACAGACTATTTCTAAATGGATAGGTCATTGCATCCGTTTCTGCTATTCTCAGGATGGCAAATCAGTGCCTAAGGGCATTAGGCCTCATTCTACCAGAGCAGCAGCCACTTCAGCAACCTTCCTCAGAGGAGTACCAACCAAAGACATCTTAGAGGCTGCAACTTGAGTTCAGTGCACACTTTTACAAAGCACTACCACTTACCTCTTTACTCTAAATCCAGAGCAGGCTTTGCTACTACAGTGCTGCAGGGCCTCATAGCCTCTCCTAATCCTATTTAGCTCAGCCACCCATCCTCAGCTTTGGGATTCAACCCAAGAGTAATGACTGCAACAGTGAAACACTATGAACATAGTACAGTTGTGTACCTACCATAAATATAGATGTTCGAGTGTATTCACTGTTGCAGTCCAGGTTACCCTACCTCCGCCCCCCTTTCTTTTGCTGAGGTTTATCTGTACTTCTCTATTCTATACAACCTATGTGGTGTATTTGCTTGTAGATGAAGGAAATGTGTCTTTACTGCATGTATGTTTATTGGCATAATATATTTAGCCTACCCTTTTGGGGGCACCTGACATCTGGGGCAAGAAAAACTGAAGAAAATGGCGTCGGCTGCATCTTTTATACCCCTGGCGCACTGACTTCAGGGAATAGGTGACCGCAACCGATGCCGGACCAGGGCTTTGTAATTCAGGCCGACTGTGGGTAGCCTGCCAGCAGGATAACCCAAGAGTAATGACTGCAACAGTAAATACACTCGAACATCTACATTTATGGTAGGTACACAACTGTACTTTCCTCTCACAGGGTCTGCCCTTTCAGAGTAGATTAACAGCCTCTCTGCAGCCATTATCCTGTATGTGTGCCCTCTTTTACTTCTGCTTGTTTTCATCCACTTGCTGTTTCCAGGATGCTGCTAACTAGTTTATCATGTTTCCTGTCCCAGGCCATACTAGTTAGTAATGCTTCTTGATTCCCACCTCTCAATTTGATTTACCATAATGTCACTTCTGCTGGTTTTACCCACCTTACCCACCTCACATCCATCCTGCCCCCTTGACTCCATCTCTTTGTCACTAGATCTCTCCATCTTGCTTTCTGTCTTCCTTCAAGATCTTCATTCCAGATACTTTTTCTCATACAACATTTGGTCCCTTGTTGCACAGCTGTAGACCTCTTTACTTTGCATTTCTCTTGAATGCACTTAATTAACATTGCTTTCTGTTGCATTTGGAAATCCTTACAATTACCTGTGTTATTTCACCTTCCTTACATGTGCCAAACCTCTTGCTCATTTTCTGTGTGCCACTTAGCAGTTGTGAACTCATCTCCACTTTTCACACACATCCATGATATAAACCAGTTTCTACTCTCCTACATTTGACAGATAACTGTAGAATTTATAAGGTAGAATAAAGTTCTCAGCCATGTGGCCCATCTGCATTAAAAATTCTACCTTCTTCAGTAACTACAAACAACTGAGCGTGTCACACCTCTCAGTCTCTGGCCATTAAAAATTATAGCAGAGTATCTAAACCAGCTCTTAACTGAAATACTACCGAATGTTGCAAAGGAGACAAAAGATCTGGAGGTGGGAGCTTTAGAAAAGGGAAGGAGCAAATTA